>NW_009601886.1:84194-112261 GCF_000690535.1 Cariama cristata | reverse complement strand
GGAAAGAGAAAGAAGAAAAAGGAGAGTGAGGTTAATGAGCTCATGCAAACTTCTAGGGAATCCTTCTTAACCCCTCCAAATAATTCCAATAATTACCTTTTGTGAAGGTGGAAGCAGAAAATTATTTTCTGTTGTCTACTGTTCAGGCAAGAGATGGTGATGAGCCAATTGGACAACATACTCTGATCAAACAATTACACTTTTCTCCTAGACACAAGCGGAATATGCAGCTGCAATTACCCAGGTGTTCTGGGAAGTCTTTGACCATAAACCGGTGTTTAGTTTGCCTAGGCAAAAAGGCTAGCCCTGAGTAAGAACCTGTGAATCCTGCTGGGTAGAGTGGGGCAGAAAACATAGTAAGGAGCACACAAGCTAAGGAGCTTCAGACATTCTTCCCCCAGTCTTGTGGATGGGAGAAGAGATTTTGTTTTAGCATCTGACCCAGGGGCCTGAGTAACATGATTATATATTACTTGTCAGCTAATATGGTTCAGTGCAATACCCTTTTTGCTTTCTCTCTGTTTTGCATACACTAGAGAAATGAAGACTGTAATATACTCTTCCAGGAAAGGAACACAGTAAAATTTACACTATATACTACTCCTTGATATAAAGAATAATAGCGAAAATCCCTGGCATATCCATATATTATCTGTACGCTGCCATCCGAGAATTCTGCACGTATTTTTTAATCACAATGTACAATTGTACCGCTCACGAATATGAGAAGGTTGATATTTTATATCAAAGCTATATGGGTGTGTGTGTGCGTGCACATGTGTGAGTGCATTTGCAGGTGTCTACGTGCACGTGCATTCCTCTGACTCTATATTTGAGTTTAGTTTGATGTTCCTTGTTTCTTCCTGTGTCAGACCTGCACTGTCCATGTGTAAGGAAGCATCATAATAATGATTGATCTGTTAGTCATGCTTGAACTGCTCCTGACAAAGGCTGGGTTGAAGGAAGAGAATGTGAAGCTGTTAACCTACAACAGCAGAAACTGTATGTAGAAAGACCTAAGCTGGCTTGAGATAGTAATAAAATTAATAGAAGATCTGGAAAAAATACAAACTGGTATGTAGGCATTAAACCTGAAACCAACAGTGCATCATGAGATATTAGTACTGCTTTAATGAAACCAAAGGTGAAACTGCTTTTTTACCACCTGAGGATCCTTTCAAGACAGACAAAGTGCAGCTGAGTGCCGAATGTGGCCATCTCATGTAATTCCCCTGAATGAGGAAGGTAGACCTAAGAGTGACATGTAAAGTTGGCTTCGACTTTTTTCCTTTCCTTTTAATGTGAATTTCTGACTTCAAATGTTACTTATGAAGGCAAATTTTTAGCTTTTACAATTTTGTTGTCAGGAAATAGGGGAGGGGCAGACGGGTAGTGATGGTTTCTGCACTATCTAATACCCTTATGCCATTTCCAGCATTATCATTCACAGACTGGATGTAAATATTGATGGTACACAGCATTACACTGAAGCTCATATTTCTCTTTTTAAGCCATTATGCTTGGTTTTATATGTGTTTCTTTCCTGTTGTTTTTTTCAGGGACAGCTTCATTCAGGGTAATGGAGCACTGGGTATTAAATGAGTGTGCCTGTAGTCCAATGAACTCAGTATGCTGCTCATCTTGTTACTATACTTAATCTAAATAACCTTTTTTATGCTCTGCTGGAATGGCATTTTCAAAAGGCTATATAGTAGTAAACGAGTGTATATGTCAGTAAGGTTTTGCTAGACAAATCAAGTCTTCCTGACAAGTACATTTATTCATTACTATTTACTACACACTCCAGTTTGAAGGACAATTTTTGTGATCGGATCATTAACATTTACTGTCATTTTGGCAACATTTTCTAACTTTTCTCTTTACCTTCTTTCTTGCCTGTTGCATGCTTAGCAACCTTTGCCTAACAGAAGTTAACGTTACAGGGATTATAACACCAGTATATTAAACAGATCTTTTTTTCCATCTGTCAAGCTCGTTTATTACACAGGAGGTGCCTAAGTATTAAAGTAAATGTTAAATACAGAATTCCTAAGTGCAACATGAAGAGTCTACTACAGTTACAGTCTTGATAAACAAGAGAGTATTTTCTTACAAGATCACAATTTCTTGACAGGCATATTTACATATTAATTTTTTTCAGGCTAGATCTTCAATAGATATTAATCAATACATTGATCCTAAACTGAAAGCTTGCCTCTGACATTGAAAAATTCCATTCAATTATGCGAAGCTTCAATGCATTTTGCTCTTTTTACTTTTTCATTGTGACTTCATTTAAATAAAATTGATTTCAGTAAACTTTTGCTTAGCAAAAAGTAAATGAGGAAAATAAGGGGTTTTCCTGTTTGGAAGGATTTATCCTTATCTCATCAAGTGTAACATGGCAAAAATGCTCATAAAATTGCTGATGTGGGCAAGTTCTGGAGACTGTGGGAAGCAGAGTCCAGGAATAAAAGCACTGTGCTCAGGCAGACAGGACGTCAGAAGAGAAGCAGCAAGATCACACCTACAAAGAATTTAGCTTTCAGCACCAATGAGGCACAGCATAATAGAATTACATCTCTAGAAGTTTGTATAAGTTTATTAACCCAGAAAAATACTCTGTCTCTATTTTGGTATTTCCAAGCTAAAACTTTCCTATAACAAAGCTCACAAAAATGTGCAAGTAGTTAAAGAAGCCTCCCATATTCAAAACCGTAACAGAAGTTTCTTTCACTTTGGAGTATGGCACCTGGCATGCTACTGAAATTCAAGGTATCTATTTAAAGTCAGTGTCACTGTTTTCAAGTGACAAAACCAGGGAAGGGGTAAAGGGTACCTCAATTGCTTGCACAATAAGTAGTGGGTTGCCAGGATTTAGCTGAGGATTAAATCACTCAAAGACAGATTGTGATATCTTCAAAACAGAACTAGTTGCTAAAAAAAAAAAAAAAAAAAAAATACTAGAAACACTCTTAATGTAGCAGAGATTGAAATAGCTAACTGCATCCACTGCTGCTTCATGTCTCATCAGGGCTAACTGGAAAATATTGAAGCATGAAGCACAATGATAAAAATTTGGGGACAAGGAGGAGAACTCTAAGGAATTACGGGATTTCACATGAATTGCCACCTTGCTGGCTAAGTTATGATTGCCTATTTGTAAATTCTAATTAAGTCTCAGAATAAATGAAACACAAAATGAAAATTTTCCAAGAAAATTGAAATAATTACAATAATTTAACAGATTATATTCATTTATTATAAAATTTCAAAAAATTTTACTTTTTTAGTTTGTTATTTGTAGTTTTCTAGAGTTAGGAAGAAAATCCAAACACTGACATTACATGTCAGTTTTCCCTAAGCAATCTAACATGGTTCCCCAACCAGCACCAAAATCTGTCTGCTCACTTACCTAACTATAAATAAGTAAATAACGTGAATGCACAGAGAGCCTAACCTACCCGTTCTCCCCAAGAGAGAGTCCTGACGGTAGCAGCTTGAGCCAGAGTTTCTGGTCAATGGAAATGACTTTCAAGACAAACAAGAAGTCTACTTGGAAAATTGGTTAAAACTGTGGTGTTCCTGAGAAACATTTTCATTTCATTGTGACAAACTGCCACATTCCACTGCAAAAGCAGACATTTCAGCTGCAGTATTTCTTACTGATTCTCATTAGAGCAGTTTGCATTTCCTGATTCCAGCTGAGCTGAGAAGCAGGTCTGTTAGGAACATCATCTTGCAATTGGTAGATGCGGTATAGAGACAGGCAGAACAAATACACGAGGAACACGGGGTTGTCTGTTTTTCAGTTTCTTTCCTTAGAAATGCATTTTGAATGTGAAAGGTTTTGCTCCATTATCTTGAAGCATCCCCCAAAAGTTATAACCTTTTTTTTTTTTTAATAAGCCTCTTTTGCTGCTGCATTTTGCAGTGCTGTCAACTCCCCCGCTCCCTCAGATTAACCCAATACCAGACTGTACCACCCAGCATGTGGTGTTGTGAGTACTGTTGCTGTAAGTGCATTAGCCAGAGATTCATAAAGGGGGAAATGTGATAACTGAGCAGGTCAGAGAAAGCAAATGCTGGATGCTAACTTAATTTACGCAGTGTAAAACAATGCCAATGAAATTTACAGAGCTACATAGGTTTAAACCAAAGGTAAATAAGAAGAACCCCATAGACTGCAAAAAGCTGCCCAAGGTAATACAATATTATATAACAAAATTTAACATAATATTCCAGATGAAAACTTAAGCATGTGTGATCTGGTAAAACTCTCCTTAAAATTACTTTACCCCAATGAGGGCATGGTACTCTTTTTGAATTATTCATCCTTTACTCTGCCTTTCAGTCCTTCCATTCTCTGTTTCAGAATACATTCTGCAAAGACAAGTGTGAATTACCGATGCTGGATAAGGCTTTCAAAAGAGACAGTATTTCACCCTTCACCCATAAGCTCAGGAATGCAGCAGCAGAACATTGACCCTACCAAGCCATTGGCTCTTGATTTCTCAGTGTTAGGGTTTCAGTAATCCTAGGTAGGCTGGCTTAATTTTTCTTGGACAAAAGTTATTTTATTTGAACTGGAAAGGGATTTACTATGGAGCTGCTTAAAAACAAACAAACATAACATATTGGCAGAGACATATACAGAAGATTCATATATGCTAGATCTAGGATGGTGTCTGGAAATTTAATATGAATCCCTCTTAATAATCTTTAGCTTCCCAGATTTATGCATAGATAGAAAAACATGTTTGCGCTGGTCTGATCTTTGTTTCTAGGTCCACCCATAATATAAACAGACTTGAGAACCATGCCACACACTGGGGTTTTGTTGTGGTTTCTTTTTTATTACTCCATAGCAGCACCAAAATATCAACATCGAAGCAGATCTAAGCTAAAAATACAGCAGTGATTTTAAGTCTTACCTTGCTAACCTTATCTTGGAAGTGTGTGGGATGTGGGCTGTATCACTGCTATTTAAAAGGCAAAAAGGATACAGGACCTATCTGCCTTCAGAAGGTTACCATTTGTTCCACTGAAGGAGAAGTGAAGAAAAGAAAAAGAGGAGATAATTCTAGGGGAAAAACAACCTACAAAAAATCTATCTTTGACTTCTCAAGGATATTAAAATCTTACAGTTTCGTTTCATGTTTCACGGGTTGTGCATCACGTAGTCTCACAAATCTTGGAAATCAGAGAGATGCGGGATTTGTTGTACTTGCTTGGTTCCAGGCAGTCGTTATTTACCATCAGGGCAGGCAGCTCCATCTGCTGTATTCAAACAAGGCCTAGAAACTTCACACACTGATTTTAGAGCTGTTTCATTTTCTCAGTCCCTACCATCATCTGATATCAGGTTCCTAGTTCTATCAAAGCCTGGGAGAAGAAAAAAGGGATGTGAAATGTAGGTATCCATTTCAGGCAAAAACATGGGATCTTGTGATGTGTCTGAGCTCCTGCCTATGATGGCTTGGAGAACTAGTCATAGAAGTAAAACTGTTCCCTGCAAGTGTTTCTGAGTCAAAAATGGTAAATGGAAATAATAGAGACTTTGCAGGTTGGAAAATTAAGTTGCCCAGCTTGGCAATTAGAATTTCATAAGATAATTAGCTTTTAATTAATAGGGTGGAAGAGGTTCGAGGGAAGGGACAAATAAAAGTCATCTTCCAAAGTGCCAGAGGCAGTAAGTCAATGCAAAGTGCAATTATCCAGCAAAGGCACATCTACCCAAGAGATAATGGGAACTCCAGACCTTTCTTTCCCCACTGTTTCTCTCACATTTTTCTCCCTCTTACAGTTTTATTTTACTTTCTCTTTTAGAAAATACATGACAGCAGAACATCCAGCTGCTTATGGAAAATTCAATAGCTTTTGTGATTTAAATCAATATGGTTTAACAGGTGGCTGTTTTGCTATTCACATTTGAAAAATCACTGCAATTATAATTCTACCATAATAAAGTGTTCTTTACATTCACAGGCTTTGACAATCCTTGCTCAATTGCCAACTTTCCTTACATCTCTGGCAGTACTAGATCTACGACAAGTCTCTCCAATTCATGCTAAAGTTTCTTGGCCTACCTTAAGACAGCCATTGCATTAGATTTTTGAGAAGTACCATCATTAATACTCAAGGTCTTTGTGGATGTTGCCACTGGTGAAAAAAACACTGTTTTACAGTCTGCGAAGCTCACAGCGGTGAGTCAAGCCTTAGCCTTCCGGCCATATTTAAAGCTAGAACTAACAAGAATTGAGAAGCAAAAGTAACAACAAGCATTTTTCTAAAGCATTCACCATTTATCTTAGATGAAAAAATGACCAGTTATTATTTCAGCTTACACTTTATTTCCTGTTTTATTGCCCAGCTGGAATTATATTATTAATGCTTAGGCTTTCTTATGAATTATAAGTTAAGGATCTACAAGTTAAAAAGTTATTTGGGATGGCTGTAAACTGTGGTCCTACAAATTAAGAACCTTATATAATCTGGGCTGACACAAAGTGCTTGCAAACCTACCCCACGCAAAGAAATGTGCTTGGATGTATCCTTCTGTTGTGCTGTGCTCCCCTGTTGTATCGGTTTTGCCTAATATGAAAACAGGAATTGGTCTGATTGAAACACGCTGTTTGAGGACCAGTGATTTTTTTTTCCCCCCTCTTTCCACCTTTCACACTTGGATTTCAAAATATTTTTGGCTTATCCTAAATGTTAGAAATGTAAGACTGAACATTTTGAAGAGGTTTGGCGGGGGATTTTTTAAAAAACATATCATTTGTATGACATGTGTTGGCAACCTTGAGCCCAGATGTAGCCAATTTCCACTGTGCCTGTTAAAATAAATGAAGGGCTGAAAATAACAAAGATTAAAGCAAGCTGTTGTTGAAGGTCTGTTAAAGAGTTTTCCAAAAGACAATCAGAGGCTTATTGTGCACACACGGTATGGTACTCCAACCACATGTTTGTTTTTTTTTTTCCTAGTACAGAGTATCTCAATAGCAAGGTGAAAGCTTTAACCATCCTGATATGCGGAGGGTGCGGTGTCAATTGTTTTGTAGACTGAGTATCCCCACCAGCATACACAGCCATAAATCACTGCAAAAGCCTGGAAAAATTAAGATATCCTGTCGTATCAATAGGGTTGCTGCAAGCTCCAAGACTGGGGTAGTGTTAAGTGGCATCTTGTGAATTTTCTTATTATTTTCTACTTGGTTCACCTGTCTTATTTTCCGTACTTTATAATCAGATTAGTTGAATAATTTTGTACTCTTCTACTTTTCTGATTTAGAGTTTTATGAACACAAATTTCCCCTTTGAATTCAGTGTAGTACCACATTTTACTAATCAATACTAGATTTCTGTGTAATTGAAGGCAATTTAACCTAAAATGCAATACTAAAGTTTAGGACTAAGGTCTCTCCCTAACACAGCTGCTTACTGGAAGACAAACAGGCTTGCAAATACCTTTGCCTTCCTTCTTTTCAAAGAACCATGCAGTTTCTAAACCTATACAGGGGTTAATTTCTAAACCCAGGGCTACAATAATTTTATGTACATATAAGGCTTTGTCTGCTTAATAAACTAAACAAAGTGTTTCTTTATTTTGTTTAACCTTTCACAGATCATTTTTTTACTGCCTTGCAGTGAAGTGTTTATTTATTCATTTTGATTGTGTTTACCCCACCATCAAGTATTATTTTTCCTTGTATAAGGCTTATTTGGAGATTAACGTACAGGTTTGGTATTTGGTCAGATATCCTTCTGTCTGAGGAACCCAATAGTGTCTGAGTCCTAAATGACTAGTTTAAGCCTTCCTGTCTTCCCAGCCTATAAAACAAGTAAAATAAATACTTCACAAACAGGCCTGCTGTGAGGGTTCATCAGTTACTGTTTGAAGGCAGGCATGCTGATGATTTAGCACTAACTTGTAAGAATGTGTGACTTTGGAGTTTAGGTTTCATTGCTGCATTTCCTATTGATGGAATAACTAGCAGATGAAGTGATATCTCACGCAAGATATTTTCCAGCAAACACATGCCCTCTGGAGTACATGATACCACTTAATCAACCACAATTTCTTGACCTGCACAGCAAGACCTCTAGCATTGCTGCTGAAAGTAATCATGTGGTGTACATTTTAACCTGCACTCAAACAATGAGCCTTAACTGGTTCATATGTCGTTAGGTGCAAACAAGGTTTAAAAGTATACCCCCATAGATGTACACATGTAGGGTTTAATTAAAGACTTCGGGGGGTACTAAATCAGGACAGGTTTGTAAGAAGTGATTTGATGTTTGTACAGGAAAATTTGTAAGTTCAAAGATGTAATAGATGTCAATCTGTGTATCAGTGACTATTGCAACCTGTAGCTGAAGTTCACTTACCCAAACAGTTGTGGTCAATAAATTTATAAACAAATTAGATTAATTGTTTCAAGTTGCTGTAGCTGACCTTCCTTCCTGATAACTAGCAATTAATGAACAAAAGGGATTAGCAAGCAAGGTGAGGAGTAAAGACCTGCCAAACAGGTAGAGCAGCACACAGCTGTAACATTGTCAAGAGCCATCAGAAGAAATGATGGTCTTCCCTCCCTTTCTCTACCCTCTTTCTCTTCCTTTCTCATTTCTCTTAATTTTTTTTTCTTGATTCCAATTTTGACTGAACAACCAAAATCCCACAGCCAAGTGAAATCCCTGTATACTAAGAATGTCAGAGGAACTTGGTAAAGTGTTACTTATAAAAGTTGTCAAACAGTCAGATAATCACCCTCACTCTTCTTTCCTTATGCCCATCTTCCTCTGCAAGGCACAAGAGTATTCCCTTTCTTATCCAGTTCCCATAAGATGGGCTTCACAATTATGATTATTCATTTTTACACAATTTTAAAATGAACTATTCCTTTTTCTTCTATTCTTTCTGTTTTTTATTTTCTTCTTATGTCAGTTGTTTGGGTTTTTTTAAGAAAGAATTTTTCTTTTTCTGACACTGACTCAAGATTTGTTTCAGTGGTCTCAACTTTTGTACAATGTCCCAGCAGTGTTTAAATTAAGTACTATAAATTGACTGTCTATCATAAATCTGTAATATTGTGTCCCAAGTTGCTAGGAAAAAATCATAAATCAAATACAACCAAGATCATAAGTTGGAAACATAAAGTATGAACTTTATTGATCACATCTGTATGTATGACTATTCACACAGCAGTTATTAAATTCCTGAAATCCTATCCCAAAATAGATTGTAATCAGAACACAATCTCTAGCTTGGTTTCTTCAAATGATTTTTTCCTTTTGCTTCATTCAAGATCCAGGTTTGGAACTTGGCAGAAATATTCCTTGGCAGGCTATTACTCGTAATGCTATGTTGAATGACATCTGGGATGAAACAACTCAGATTTGTTTACCACTACAGTGTATTATTCCCAGAAGCAGGAGGGAATGTTGTACACTCTTGGACATGGTCAAAATCCCAGCCTAAGCTGAATATCCAGAATCAACAGAAAATTATGCAGAATCAAGTATGTTACCCAGTTAAATGAAGTGTCTTTGATCTAATGAAGTGCTTCTTGCACTTAAAGGAAGAAAAGTTCTGATAGTTTTATGTTATGGACTGCTTAAAAATAGAGATGTGTGGGCTGTCAAATATTTTCTGTGACAAAGATCTGATCAAGTAATTATCTGCAACAAATTTTGGGTCCAATTTCTACTACCCAGACCCTTTTAGAATTCACCAGAGAGTGATTTTGGCAGCCTGTCAGTTTTCAGGAAAACAAGAGGATGAGTTGGGAAACATTAATAAAAGTTGAAAACAACAGCTTTTGAAGCATTTGAATCATCATTCACATGCATGTGAAGAGGCTGTCGGATGAGAAAATAAGAAAATAGGTTGATGGGAGATAACAGAAGACCGGAAAACAGACATTGGAAAGTTGTATTCAGAAACCTGATGTGAAATTTAAACTGTTTCCTTTTTTCTAAGCTCTTTCCAGGTGGCATCTCTCGCAAACCCAGAAAAGAAGTCCTTACGCTCTGTATCCACATATACACACCTGCTGTGTTTAAACACTCCCAGTAGAACAGATCCTCATTTTTGTCTGCTTTAACTGAGAAAATCATTAAGTCCCGACTGAGAGAGGAGGAAGACTGTAATAGTCACTCAGAGAAGACAAAGTCAAAGAGTGAGGAATGCAGCTACAGCCACTCTAACCAGCTAACTTCTGCTTGGCAAGGAGAGGGAGGAAATCCTGGTACCTCATTGCGACAAAAACTGCGCCTTCAATTTTATCTTCTGTATTGCCATGTACAAAAGGAATATGCTCATAACTGTGCACAAATACAAATGAGATGCTGAAAAGAGAAGGAACATGCTTTGTAGGAGGTTATTCTTAATCTGCAAATTTTAGAGAGATCTGTCTTATTTCACTGAAAATTACAAAAAAAATTTAACTTCTTGGTTTTGCAGTATTCCTCCCTCCTTTTTTTTTCTCCCTCCTCATTTTTTTTTCATTTACTACTATCAAGAAAATAAACTAAAAAAAAAAAAAGGAGCCTGAATACAGGCAAAATGCTAAAAAAAAATTAAACCCAGTTTTTCCTCTACAAAACAGTATTTTTCTCCATAAATGTTGGTCAGCTTTGCACACATCAGCATGGCAATGTATCGGAAAAATAGAGTTCAAATGAATATAAACTCTTGGCCTCCCTGGCAGGGACAAAATTCTGAAAAATAATCAAAAATTATCTCCAAATCCATAACTATAACTGTTGTATAAAAGTATACATTTCAGTGTGATATCCAAGCAAGCTGAATAGAATGCACACATATATATTCTATTGATGTCTCAAAAGAAAAAATATGCACAAGATACCAGAGCAGAGGATTTTCAGTCTAAAAGACACTTTTTGTCACAGAGCAACAAAAAAGCATTCAGAAAGTTATTGAAGAGTCAGGAGCTAAGGACTGGGGTTAAAAGTTGCAGAAGAAAACGTAAAGCTGTTGACTTGAGTAATGCTTGGATTCAGACTTCCGTTTTCTCACTGTGGCAGTATTAAAGGTCTTTAATGACAAAACAAATTATATTTACAGTTCTTTTAAAGCTTATTTACTCCATATGAAAGTATTAAAAATGCCCTTAGTCTGTGTAAAAATAAGCCTTATATATCTGAAGTAAGTGACTTAGACCTTCTCCAAAATAGTACAAGGAGAAAGGATTCCAGATTTTTAAACCTGTGCCCTAAATCTCTATGACTTGTATTTTAGCCCTACAGGAGTTCCTACACTGGCTGTGAGGCAGTGTATGTGCTTGTCCTGCCCATCTCTGGTTTGGAAGGTGTGATAGCACCAATGTGTCATTCTAGAGGTCTTCAAAAATCCCAAAGTCCGTTACAGGGGAAATTATAAATATTTCAACCTTTATCTTAGTCTTACATTTTGATGAGAAAATCAGCTAGCCACATGTAGTACATAAATAAGAAAAAAGCCAAAATCAGTGTTTAAAATTTGCTGTGCTTTATTTCTAAAAATTTCAGTGACAGTTTGCCTTAACCTGAACCCTCACATATGGGAGTGATTTGAGATGCACATGCAGTGCACATTGGTGAATGCATAGGCTCTGGATCTAAAAGCAGCTCAGCTTTACCTTACTGGCTTGGGTGAGGCTAATACTTGCTGCCGGTGCGTTACGCTGAGCGACCCGTCACTGATTGCGGCGAGGCTGCGGACATTTGCCCCACCATCAGCTCTGTGGCGTGGATCAACGTTCAACCTGGGAGGAGACTGAGATGTACAAGGAGAAATAGACTTACCCACAAACGTGAGTCAGAGAGGAAAATGGGAGCATTAAATACAAAAATTGCAGCACCTGTAGGATGCTGCAAAATCTAAGGATCCTATTAATATCACCTTTCTTAAAACATTTTGGTTTGGCTTTTGTGATGGAAAATTGTAGACATTAAGGAAAAATGTTACCAGCATTTTAACATGGAAATTTTCACTTTTGCTGAAATTAGTTTTCCTCCCTGCAAAAAAAAAAAAAAAAACCAAACCCAACAGCCGTTTTAGGTATTCCTTTTTAGTGCTGTCATTAGGGCCTGATTGTATAGCATATTGTATCCCTCAGATACCAGCTAGAGCGAGGTAAGTGGAATCAAGATTTCTGTTTATATTTCTAAATACCGTGGTTCAGTATTTTTACTTGTGTTAATGCTATTCAATTGATGTAAGATTTCAAAGTTACATGTTCCTGAGGTACATTGACCAGAAAATTTAAAAAAAAAATAAAAAAAATAAAGTTTAAATATTAAATTCTTAATATGCACAATTTCAGGCTCAGAGTTCAGGACCAAAGGAAACCATCTTTGAAAGGTAGCATTTTTAACATTAGATGTACATTTCTTAATTCTGCTGCTAAAATTACAAACCTACTATGTTATTATTAAAAAAATGCATGTGTACAGTCCTATTTGCATAAATTTGTGTTCTGGAAAGCATATCCTCTGTACTTTTACAAGACTTTACACTACACTCTAACTGCATCCAAATGGAGGTCTTGTTCATACTGCTATGTTTTGTGACCTAATTATTTCAAAAAACTCCAAAAACCAAAGCACAAAAAGGTATTTTAAAAACACAGCTAAAATGCTTGTAATTACCTTCTCCTTCTTCCCTAAATAAATATGGCACAAAAACATCACAGTCTGCTAGATCACAAATAACATTTTCTACAGTCTTTTCCCTCATGTTTTCAGAAGTGACTCACAGGAAATAGATAGAAATAAAGTTATCTCCAAATATTTGTTCATTTTTTCCAACTTTCAGAATCAAGGAGGAAAGATGAGGAAACTTTTAATTACTTATCTTTTTTTTAATTTCTTGTAAATTTTCATTACCAGTTGTAAGAACAGAAATTCTGAGGTAGCAAAAGAAAGATGATTTTCACAATAGCTGTAGCCTGCTTGAAACCACAGAGAAGCATTTTGTCAAAGTTCTGATAAGCAAATGGATGGCTCTAGATAAACATTTTGTGGGACTTAATTCATCACTGTGCTGCTAGTTCCAGGCTTATTCTAATTCCATGGTGTGAAATTCTGTTGCAATTGTGGGGGTATTGCATAGGCACAATACAATTACTAGCACAGTAATGTGTCAATGCTCTGGTTTTTTCTTTGAACCATGGAAGTACCTATGACCAAATTATTATTCTGAAATTATTTTTCTTATTATTTTTCTTTCTCTCCTGTCTTTGGGGGTTTTTTTGGGTTTGTTTTTTTTTGGGGGGACTTTCATGATCAACCAACAAAGTTTTTCCTGTATAAGCTGGAATGGCCAGTTTTCGTACTCTACTTATCTTTAATGTAGGCAGCAAGACAAAGTTAACAAAAATTAATATCTAACATTAGACTCGATCCTACAGAATACAAGCCAGTGACATTAAAAGTTATTTTAGCAGGTAGACAATGAGATAGTCATCACACCAGCAGGTGCTTAAACAACACACCCAGTAAAAGTCTGTAATCATACCAGAAACACTTGAACAAGCTGTAAGTTTCTCTTAACTTTTATTGAGGAAAAATTGTACATATTTCAATGACTTAAATGGAACTAATTTCAGACAGTGAAATATATCTAATGACATTAATATATTAGCAGTACTTGAAAAGAACATTTGTAAAGTCATTTTTCTAATAATTTTAAAAATTCTGTTTACTCCTGCTAATAATAATCTTTTGAAGTTTCGTCATCTGCTTATATTACACAAAGTTCATTTTTAAATAAGAAATCCAGAGTATTTATTTTTAAAATTTTACAATAAAGATTAACTAATCTTGGCAAAGTAAGCATAGAAGCATCATATTTTTGGTGATGTAAACCTTGTTACTGTTTCTTCAAGTGCAGAGAAAGCCAAGAAATAACAGTGACTACAAAAGTAAGAACTGTAAGGATAAAGTTTTCTTGTCAGGATACTTGAATTAAATGTGCTGCTAGTTTGAAAAATAAATGTAATAATAATAATAATAATAATAAAAATACTAAAATCTCAGCTGGTGTAAATCAACATAGCTCCAACATTTACACCAGACAGTCTTAGCCAGACTTCTTGTCCAAAAATATGTGATTTCTCAAAAGTCTATATTCATGGCTGTGTAATACCAAAATACTAGTGCCTTGTCCTGCTGGAAACAGTGAGATTTCATAGAACCACTAAGATAACCATATTTTCTTCAAAAGAGATGACTAGGTCTTTTAGCCCAAATAGAGATGAAATAATTTCATTTGGTGACACAGAGATGGTCTCATAAGCAGCAGTCCCATTTCCCAGCATCTCAACCCCCCTCCCTTCCCAGGCATGTTTGCTGGCTGATACCTCCTGTTCTGTTTTAGCCTTTTTTCCCATGTTATCTCTGCTGAACTCTTCCCTGCAGCCAGGTTAGCTCTGTTTAAGGGAACAGCGAAAGTTGCAGTACTATGTCCAGAGTGAAGATGGGATTCTCTTTTCTGCAGCCACCAAAGTCCCTCACTGTTACTTACCGGCAGGGACACACCTGCCATCTGGTGTAAAGGGCTGTGCAGCCCACGTGGAGTGTTGGTGAGACCACTCAGTGCCTACTGAATTCCTAGAAAATGCAGTGACAGAACTACGGGATTTTCTTATTTTCGTATTTAACATGCGGTGTTTGGATACAGGGACTGAAAAAGAAATTGTACAATAAATTGATGTGCACATTAGATAAAGTTGATTTTATGAAAATACAAAAATCTACAGAAAAAGAGAATTCCAGAAAGCTGGGAATGAGAAGTGGAGACGGAGACCTCATGTTTGCATTCACTATAGGTAAAGAGAGATTATTTTACTGTCAGTGTTAATTAAGACACACAATTCTTCCCTATATCATCAGATTTATAGGCATGTCCAGTCAGCATGGATCAGTCATGTGCTCTGTGGACAACCTTCACAACTTGATTTTGATAAAAAAAAACATTCAGTTGAACAGGGTGATTTATAAGATATGTGAGTAATATATACCATGTATCAATTCTGGGTAAGAGAAAAATATTTTTCAGTTATTCATAAAGACATGGTCTCATTAATTTTCATCTTTTCCTATGTATGTAATCATATGAACCAGCATGCTTGTCATATAATATTTAAATTTAAAAAACTTTAGTGGAAAAAGATATCTGCTAATATGACTTCTAATAAAATTTGTTAGAAAGCACCTATGGTAGAGAGTAAAGAATCATTAAAATTTTAATCTTGTTGTTAATAACGTCAAATCTGGTTAAGATATAGCCTGGGAATAACCAGGAGAGCCAACTTAGATCACAGAACCAAGTGAAGTTCATAAAACTAGGATCACTGTATTTCAGAAAAGTTTACATGATTTGTCTTCAAAAAACATTTTTTTTATTAATAGGCATTTTTGCAGCTTTTATGATGGATGAAACTCTTTCTTTGATTATCCCTTCCTTTCCTGTGATACTGTACACCTTATTGAGTTCTACTTATGAAAAGTGTGTAGCATTCAGTAAAGGAAAGGAAGGAGTCCAAATTTAAAAAATGAAAGTCAAAATTTAAAAATGTTTTAGGTTTTATTGTTGCATTTTTCTGAAAGGTATTTTTAAATTTAAAAATCCATTTTGAAGTTTTATGAGAAGTTTATTTTAAAATGTTGCTACCAGTTCTAACATCAAACCTGTGCCCTTGGTAGTAAATACAGCAATTCATGTAGCAGTGCACTTGTTCTCCTCCCCGCAGGATCTGTTTTGTCTTGCCGTCATTTCAGTAACTGTAAGAGCTTTAGTGTAGACAACTGGAGTGCTTCGAGATTGAGTGGAATTGCTAAGGCAAGGTCTAGGTAACTCATGGGTCAAAACTTCATTTCTCCTTAACTGCTGAACACTTGGTTGACTTTCCTGCAGTCTGTGCTCACTGTGCTGGTGTTGGCAGCAAAGGGGGAAAAAAAATCAAGAAACAATATCTGTGTGAGAGGCCCAGCTGCCATGGTTTGAGGAATCCCAGTAGGATTGCACAGCCATTTTTCTTCTCCTCTGATTTTCTGTGTTCATGGAGTTCCTATGTTTATACTACCAACTAGAGTGATCAAGTGCCAAAAGAAAGGATTCTGTAAATCTTTTAACACAGATAAAAAGCAGCATGTTATTTATAGACATGAAGAAAGTCTGCTCTGACCTTTTCCATCTTGAATAGTGAGATACACCAACGCAACAAGCTCTGCTCTTGTGCAGTACCTTTCTCCGTTTTTCACAACATCTATTTTTACTTTCAGGGTGGGGAAGCCTTTCTCAGTAACGTTTGTGAAAGAAAAGGATAAATTTGGTAAATGTTTGCTGCGTGACAGCCTCCTGCTCTGTTGGATGAGCACTACCCAGTAGCTGTTTCCTGTCCACCCCTTCCACTCTCGATACAGAAAATCATGGCCCTGAGTACCACTGCTGGGGCAAAAGACAGACCCACCGAAGGAGAGCTGTGAGGGTGATCAGATAGAAGGCAGATTTTATTTGTCCTGGAACAAGTAATCTCTTTCTTAACCACAGCCTATGGTTAAAGTCAGCTCTGGAAATCAATAGAAAATTCCATTAGGAAAAGCACCACTCTCCCAGTGCTCGTTACCAGGATTTTGAAACCTCTGATATTGTTTATTGTATAACACCAACTGTGAGAAAGGTTATCTTGCTTGCCAAACAATTATTTTGTATTTATAAATAGCGCCTTTTATCAGCATCCAAAAGAGGCCACTAATTT
Source organism: Cariama cristata (assembly GCF_000690535.1). Taxonomy (NCBI): domain Eukaryota; kingdom Metazoa; phylum Chordata; class Aves; order Cariamiformes; family Cariamidae; genus Cariama; species Cariama cristata. The sequence continues at coordinate 95,492 of NW_009601886.1, read as the reverse complement.
GCATACTTCCCCAAGTTTTATGGGAGCGTTAGTCTAACTGCTTTAAAAGCACATTCATCATGTCATTCCTTTAGCTCTGGTATGGCTCACAGCCGCATGATATAATAAAAAGTCAAGCTGGGGTAAAGGGTTACCGTAACTTAGGATCACATTTTGGGCAATCAGCTCATCCATTCCCTCCAGCATTTATGTGTAAACTTAAACCTGTCACATGCAGAGAACATTGCCACATTTCAGCAAAGGCTTATTAACTGCTATTCTTCATAAGTTTAAATTAAGACAGACTTACTCAAGGTTCTTTCCTCACACTTTTGAGGAAGCAGTTTCCTACAGTCAGGTTTGTTATTGGCTTCATCGTGCCAACTTCTGGTAACACTGCTTATGTTTGTTATGTTTGCAACCCCTTTTTAATGTGGTATCTTAAGTACCAAATGCAGGCATTTAGTTCATCTGAAAATTAAACACAAGGGACACAGGGTAATGATAAATGAAATTGTGTCAAGTGGAAGAGATATCTAGTCAGCACCAAAGGAATTAAGGTTTGACTCTGCATTATTTAATTAACAGTCTGCAGGAGGGGTTAATAAATGTTAATAATATTAACAGTTCATGTGAGCTATTAAGATGAAGCAATCCGTCCTGTGATCTGGAAAGAGGACTGGAAGGCAGAAAGCTCAGCGCTATCTCCCCAGCCTTGCCAGAGAATCTGCACGCAGTTTTAAGTAGATCTCTCATTTCATCTTCTAAACTGCTCAGTCAGTCAGATGTCTGTGTTTTGGTTCTGGGGTTCAAATATATCTTACACCGAGTTTTCAAAGGCACTGAGCATCCACTGCAACTGATATTTCAGCAAAGTCAGCTACCCTGAGCTCACAAAAGTTGTACTGAGAAACAGCTTCTGTCTTGAATATGGTGTCAGTCCAAGATGATGCAGCCAACAAGATCACCTTCTCTTCACCGCAGGGAATGAGCGTATCCAGGGCTCCTCCTGAAAACAGGTCAACTACACCAGCTGTGCACACCATTGGTGCTAAGTCACTGAGCAAGTTGGAAAGAGCATGTTTAGCTGTGTTTCCTCTGGATTATTAATGTAACTGTGTTAAGATATTAATAACATTTCATCAGTGGTGGTCCCAAACTGCTGTGCCAGAAAGGTCAACTACATAAAGAATTAAAAGTAAAGAAGAGCGAGAAAAATCTACACTCAACTCATTGAACCAACCAAAAATTCCAGTGCTCCAAACAAACAAGTACCAGTACCAACTAATTTTAAATAACAGGTATAAGCATATCAGTTTGACTGTATTTGCGTTTAATATTTTTTCTGTAATTGTAGTACTGCATCATTGGATTTTTTTTTTCTGTTCATATTTTACTTGAAATTTGGAGTGTTCCAAAGAAAGATTTGAAACTGCAAAGGATATTATGGTTGAGAATGATTTTCTAAAGGATTTAGATGTCCTCTTCCTGTTAATTTCAATGAATAGTGCCATCAAAATCACCCTGACATCTCTGATAAGTTTTGAAACTGTATTGTCACAATACCTCAAGAACAGAGGGTGTTCATGTTGGTGTTTTAGTCCAGATCAGGAGTGTGCTTTTGAAGCAAATAGCTCAATCATTCCCATGTATCACATAATTTGTTTCACACCATGTAACAGTCTAAGAGTGCATGAAAAATATCCCTTTTGGATGAAATTAAACTACAAGATGAACACCAAGAGCACAACTAACCTGGTCCAAAGGCTAGCGGGTTTTTAGTCCATGGGACTACACTAAATGTAGTCTGAAATAACATTCCTTCCCTAAAAAACATGTGTAGTATGGACCTTGAATTCTCAACACTAACGGGTTCACTTCAGAAATCCAGTCCATAAAGATGCAGTTCAAGACTGCTAGGACAGGAAAGTATTTGTTGACACGGCTCAGAGGAAAAAACAGCAAAGGAAAAAATGGATCTTTAGGACAACTTTCGGAGCTAACCAGCAGCAAATAAAATTTTGTCTTCCTCAAATTTCATGAACACAAAATGTCAAGTCTTCCCAAAGCCACATAGTGACCCAATACATAATATTTGCAAGAACAGCTGCTGCACAGACAAATTAAGTGCATTTTTAAAGCCACCAATATATCTGAAAATGCTGTCACTAAGATCCTACTGCCAAAGAAACTTGCCTGGCTAGCACTGATTTCAAGCAGATCCTCTACCAGAAAAATGCATTACCAGCTCCTAAATTCGTGTAATTCAGTGGAGGTGCAACTTTTTTGTCACCTGAGTGCTGTGCATAAATGCATTCTGGACACCACAAAAGAGGTCCAATCCTTTCAGACAGCTTGGAGTTCAACATATTTTTTAAAGTGCAATGTCTTGTCAGGTTATTCAGCATCCTCTTTATTAATAGACAAGATTTAAATGGCATGTTTACTTAAAACAGAGATCTGCAGTAACAGAACAAAGCTACAAACAACCTAAATGAAAAATAAGTTACTAAGGCTGCTGCTAACAATTCATCTTTGCACGCGTTTGAGGTTCACTAATTAGCCACAAAAGTCTGTCCCTGATCAGGCATACTCAAGAGAAGTCTGAGAGCTCTGTTTTAGCTTTCTGTCATTGTTGACTGCAAATATCAGAGACACAGAGCAGACTCTGAACCCACGATGGGCAGGGTCTTCCTCGAGCTCATTTTCTTTTGCTTTTTCTCTGCTATGACTGGGCAATAGAAAACCTCATGGTAATGTGAAGGATTAAGACATCTCCTTCCTTTTGTCAGCCTTAGAATATCTTGATTAACATTTCAATCACATCTCTTAATTAGCATATTCCCAGCATAGACTTCAGGCTGCTTTTTTTTTTCAGAAGCTTCTAAAGATGCATAGGTAAAATTGCACATTTCATATGGTGTATTGTAGGGAATAGTAAGTATAGCGTTCTTCACAGTGAACTTACTGCTATTTGCTCTCCGTGGACACCATATAAAGAGGAAAACGCTACTGCAAAAGGTGACTTTTGGAATGGAGTGCTTATGCTAAGTAACACCTTCTTCCCCGAAAACATACCTTTTATTTTAGGATATAATCATAGGGAACATATATACTAGGAAACCAAATGTTGCTTTTAGGAATTTCATTGTTCGTATTCTGTTCATAATTGAACAGTTATTAGCACAGTTTTGACCCAGTAAACGAGGCCTTTTCCAGACATTTCTTGGGCACAAACTGGGACTCGACACAAAGCAAAGACTGTTCTCCACGTGTCCCCAGTTTGTAGCTTAGTTGTTAGCAGTCTGCCTTGAAGACAAGAGACGTTAGCAATACGAAGGGGTCCAGACTGTGCCAGCTAACCTGAGAACAAGAAAACAATCCCTAGCACTGTTCACTTTACTAGCACAGATGTAGCCACCACATCCCAGCATTTTTTTAGTGCAAATAAGGTCAGCGGATGACTCAAGAATTTATATGATCATCCTTCGCATGAGTAAGAAGCTTTCAACCCAAGAGGCTATTTCTTTGATTTACAGTGTGACCTCTGACATTGATGTGTTATCTCAGATAGTTTTCTCTGTGAGCAGGGTCTGTTGAAAGAGATCATCACGGTTAGTGCACTTCTACGATGTCTTGGAACTAATCTCAGATGCACTTGGAGCCATAGGTGCATTTCAGGCATCTGATACTGGATGAAAGCTTACCTGTTCAACACCATAGCACCTCGCAGTAACAAACGGCTTCACTAGCAACAAAACCTTGGAGAAAGTATTCTGGAAAGACTTAAAAGTTGTCTTTGAGCAGTATACAGAAAGTTTGCCACAGAAAGACTCTTAATTGTGCGATACTGATCTGGAAGCTATAGGAGATAATTTCTAATCACAAAATGAACAAGTTAAAAAAACAAACAAACAAACAAACGAGTAAGAAAGAGGGAAAATGACACTGAAAAATAGATATTTTGGCTTTATATTTTCAAATATTTGTGCAAAGATTATGTAATTCTTATTAACATCGGTGGAATTTGTGATATGCAGCTAAATCCTTGTGAAAAGCTTTACAAATACTTACAAACACCAAATTAAGAGGAAATAAGAAACTTCACCCCTCAACCTACCTCTCCCCAGAAGTAGATTTAAAAAAAAAATCTTAAAATGCTAGGACATTAATTTATTTTATTGTATGTAACTTATTACCTTATTTTCCTGGTTCTGCGTTTATTATTTAAATATTTTACAGTAGAAAATGTAGGATTATCACAACAGATCTGTGTGCAAAGGATATTAATTTAGAACCAAAATGAAGACCCTCTCTTGCTGACAAATCAAATGCTTGAGGCAGAAGCTTGGCTATATGTAGATATGTGTTTGGTACAGCAGATATGAGAAGAAAGAGCATAGCAGTTGCAAAAAGCAAGCAGGAGCTGCAAAAAACCAAGCAATGTATAGTGGTGAAACAGCAGCGGATGAACCATAAAAGAAGCGGAAGCAGACTCCTGTCCATGTTTGGATGCTGAAACAGAAATGAACTTTGCAGCAAAGGCAAATGATGCCGAAACTGCAGTCCTGTGGACGTAAAGGCAGAAATCCAAATGAAATTATCATCTCATTCTGATCCACCCATTGTGCATCCAAAGTACCCATAAAGGGGCATTGCCCATCAGATTTAGTTTATAGTTTATCATGATGGGCTTCAAATACAAATACTGGAGGTTCATTATGCGTTTGGACTCCAATATCCACAATCTCAGCTGCTGCACTTTGGTGTATGGCATCCCCAGCTGACTACGTACATTTATATATACAGACATATATATGTATATCCCCTGCTTATTTATTCACCAAAGAAATCAGAGGGACTGGATTCTCTCTGTTATAGTCTCAAGAAACATCTGCTGTTGTCTGGGCCTGCAAATAGATAATGTTGGATTTCTGTAAGATACAGGGTAGAACACTGGTCATGTTATAGTAATTGACAGAATTGCCACCAGCTTCAGTGATACTACCGTTTGACCTCCTGTATCTCTCAGGCCCTCTGAAGATCTTGCACAACCACTGGTTTTCCCTTAAGGTTTTTTTCACCATGTCCTTATTTGTTTGGTTTTGCCTTGTGATTAAATCTGATCTACAATTTTTACAGACAGAACATTTTTCCATTGGAGAAAGCTGGTTCAATTATACCAAACATTTTCTGGAATGTACAAATAAACACATTTTTTTTTATAAACAATTTTTTTGAAATATTTCATTTTGACAAAGTCAAAGAGCCTTGTTTCAATTACTGTTTTGATTTGTGAGTTTATGAACACTTATCACTTCTAACAAAAACCTTATTATCCCGTAGCTAATAATAGAAAAGCCAGAACAAATCAAAAAGAAATGCTTTACTCTTAATAAAATGAAGCAAGTCATGGGACAACTTAGATATTTCTGAAGTAAAATGATTTGGAAACGGCATCCTGTAAGAAATTGCATCTTTTTTCCCCAAGATGAGATGAAAGGTGTTTCTGAACTAGAATGAACACTAGGAATTCCAGGTAGCTCTTCCTCTCACCTCAAACTCCACGGACTTCAGGAGAACCAAAAGTTTGTTTCACGTTTTTTAAAGTGCGATATATTTATCCATGGTTTATACGAGATGTTTCTGTCTAATCAGGATCCGTACTGAAGAGCTGCTTTCCCTGCTGCCAGTTACAGCAAGTATTCCTGTTGCAGCTTCACACCTGCCCAATGTTGACCTTCAGATTTGCCAAAGTAAAACAACATCTATTTGAAGAGAAACTACCAAAATATTCTGAAAAAATCCTGTCACATAACTTACAAAACTAGTGGTGCAGGCAGCGACAGGGAACCAAAATTCTGCTTTCTTCTCTAAACACTTCCAGAACCCTACAGCTGGAGTGAAAACGAGGAGACTGTTCCTCCAAACTTACAGAGCTACTGTCACTGTCTAATCGCAACCTCTAAACCTGTGGCAACACTTGGACATTATTCTTCATGTCTGGAAGTTGAAACAGGGTGACTCAGGTACAAACCTCAGTCTTATGGAATCTGACTTACAGACTCTGAATACTCTGTGCTGAGTACAAACTATCCCATTGGCAGAAGAATTAGTTTTATACAATTTTTTTCCCTCTTTCATGGATGCTTCCTTTCCAGCATCAGGAGACTGCTCATTTTTGTGATAGAATTTGTTGATGTATTTGGTGTTCAGTCTCTTTTATAACATCAAGCAAACCCTCCCTATACATACAAGCATGCTATCAAGTACTCTTGGACTTTGAAAGCAAAGGATATGAAACGGTGCCCTGTTACTTACCTTGCCCGTTATACTCATGCTCTAAGGAGCCTGTAAAGAAATACTAGTTCAGTCCAAGACAACACAGTTCTTTTTAAGCGGCAGTGGGACATTTATACCAGCTGACAATAAAGCCCGTATGTTTGGACTACAGAATGACAGGTTATTCTGCATCTAAAATGTATTGTCCTGACTGAACATAGTGATGTTTTGCTAGACGAGCAAATGCAAACATGTGAACCCCTCCGTTCAGCTTGACATTCTGCAGATTATGAGGATGTATGGTACTATAAGCACCAATTCTGTTTATTATCTAATCACAGGTGTGATAGATTTTTGTAAAGTATAAAGGTCTACGGTCTAGTATGAGTGATATTCTGTTTAACACCTCATTTTCTCATGAATGAACTGAGCTGGACTTACAGGTAGAGTTTGGGAGGCTGACACCTGAAAGCCGCCCCATAGCAGTGTCTTGTGGAGTTGACTACATGCCATCAGATGAACACAGTTCAAACAAAACCAATGTCAACTTCAAATGACTGCATCTCCCAAATTCAGCCTTTGCCTGACTGGGATATTTCTACATTCTAGGAGTGCATTTGTCTCTTCAGACTCATTCAAGATCATTTCTCTCTTAAAATAATTTTTCTACTTTTTTGTTAGAGAAAAAAAGAAAAAACAAACAAAATAGCAACAGATAAAACCTATCAGATGCACTCTTGTTTTGTTCTGTTGCTCTGCTCTGTTGCTCAGTTTTGGGGGATTGAAATGTAAGTAATTTCACATATGTGGGAGATTAGGTGCTTGTCCTAAGAGAAAATGAAAGCTTCACAAATTCACAGTGAAACTGCTAGCTCCTGCTTGTATTATATATTTAACTTTGTGGGAAAGTATATAAATACTTTCAAAAAAATCTTCCAGATGTTTCCATTTCCTGTTATATACAGGAAAAAAAAAATATCAGTTCCTTTCTGCTGGACCACTTTCACGCATTTTGAACTTCTAGTTTTTTCCTAGCTTTTCTTTGTTAAGTGGCAGAGCTTTTGTGGTTTGGAAAGACAGTGCTAAAAGGGAGCCCATAATGATATTTGTGTGCATGTGTGTTATTTCATTAACATATGCAAAAAAACCCCACCAATATTAAATGTAATAAGAAGGACCTTTTTTCCTGTGAACATTTAGTGGCATTAATGCATTTTTGTCTATATTGCTTTCTCTTTACATTTGTTTTCAGTGAATCATCTAGGAATTAAGTTCTACTAATATGAATATTCATTCTTTCTCTTACCTCTAGTGGCTTTGGATCAAGCCCAGAGCATAGTTGCAAGTGTATGTACATGAATATTTACAGGTGCCAAATTTCATATCCACATTTGCAAATACTGCACTAGAGGTGGTTTCTTCCATTTCCAGTCAGAAGTATGACAGTGCCATATCTCTCTTTTGACCTATCACAACAGCTCCAGTCTGAAATGATGACTATTCATGGAAGACTGTGCATAATCAAAACAGAGTTAAAAAGATTTGCCAAAACAAAATACAGTGAATAATTGTGAATAATAAATTCCAGGAAATTACAGTCTGAGAGCAGGCTTTCCACAGGCTTAAAAGGAACATCAAATAATTTCTTTGTCAGCTCTTCTCAGTATCCACTGCATCAAATTTCTTACTGCAAAAGAGTTCACAAAATCCAGCATAATCTTTAAAGTGCATCAAACTTCTGGCATTACATCTGTAAGGGGAATAAGCAGTATAAAATTCAGACACGGCATTACTCCCGTTGCTCTGTCTCGACTGCCCATCCTTCACAATGGGTATGCAACATTTCTGGGTACTGTGTACCACAGGACAGCCTGAGATAAGGCCACCAAGGCTGAAAGTGAGCTGAGTTGGCTTCATGACTGATAGAGCAGACTACACAAAGAAAAGTGTATAGACAGACACAGATCCACTGCAACTAGCAGAGGACTGGAGGAAAAGTTACTTTTTGTCTTCTCTCTTGTTGCACATCAGCAAATGTGTTGACTTTGAAGATATTTAGTACGCATGAGACTGCCAACGTTACAAGCTTGATCTGTCTCCTGTGTGTTGTAATTTTACTGCAATGTTCCCAGTGAAGGAATTCCACTGAGTGTCTCAGATCAATGAATAAACAATTACAATGTTATAATAAACCTTTATAATTAAAGCATTAAATTACAAATAGAGAAAAAAAAGGAAACTATGAAATTAAACTTGGCATATGTCTGTCTTTGGGAGTTCTCTTTTTTTTCTTTTTTTTTTTTTTTTTTTAAAAAAAAACAAACCCTGTACTCTCCACAGAGGTAAGAAGGAAAGAATTGTCTGTCTGTTACAGGACAGTCTCCAAACCTGCAGAACTCACCTTTTCAAAGAGGATTTTCCGTATCCTGTAAGCAGCTGTCACACCTGCAGGAAAAGAAGGAATTCAGCACTGCTTTTCCACCTCTGGAAAGTAGGCAGAGGTCTGACTCTCCCCTAGCTTAAATTGGTTCTATACGTCCATGGATATTTGTAGATTTTCCCATCTGAGCGCAATCCTGATCGCAGAGTTCATCTGTCATGTATAGCAAGGACACTGGTATCTGGATTCATGCATTCGAGTCTCTGCTATGGCACTGAGAAGCTTCATGTCTTCAGGCAAGTCACTTAAACCCCATGTTTCAATTTATCCTTCTACAAAATAAGTATAAATAACACTGTTCTCACTGGGGTGTTTTGAGGTCAAATTCTGATCTTGTTTCTGCAAAACTAGCAACAGCAGTTCTGCGGTTGATGGAATTAGGCTAAAGTAAAATCATCACAATTGTCTTTCATTGTAAAGTGCTTTATAAACCACACACAGTGCAAAACGATGAATTGCAACCAACTTAGAGATAAAGGAGGCAGACTAACTGGTACAAGGGTCTAAGCACTGTCGTGCAGAGCGTTGAAAAAATCCAAGGATCACAGAGGAATGCTTAATTTGATTAAAATGGTAATAGCATCTTTCTAACTGCCATGCAGGGACACAGACAGAGTCTTGGTGTTACGATTATATTGGATATCTTTGCACATTAAACAGCAAGGAATTTGTCTCAGAAGGAGGGTTTTTTCCCTTTGGAACCACTGCTTTCAGTTTGGTTCTGCCACATCGGAGGCTAAGACCTGTATTTTTCTCAAAAATTGAGGTTTTACATGCTGCCAGAACAATCAGTCCCTAGGAATACTGCAAAATCCTGTGGCAGTTCCACTCATCTCCAGTCCCTTTTCACAGGCCGATGTGCCACACATGCTGCCTGCATCTCTCCCCTGCTGCCCTGCCAGGTCCCTTGGTCACCCCCTGTGTCCCTTTGCCCACCCGGAGCCAGTCCGCTCCCCGCTTCTGCTCCTTCTGCTCATTTCTCACCCTTACCAATGCTCACCACGACTCATCTCTCACTTCCTTCCCATTGCACATGCACACATTAAAACATCCACAGCTTTTACAACTGTGAGCCAGGAAAAAAGGGCATGACAATTTCATCCACTATATTTTTTACCGTGGCAGTTTTGGGTGCTTATGCTCAATCTGCCCCAGGCAGTACTCCCTGAGATATTAGTTGCAATTAAAGAAAAGAGCAAAGTAATACTGAAACATTTGGGGAAAAGAACAAATATAAATCATGTATCAAGTACTTTTGGGAGCACACAGAAAGCAAACTGCATATAAATCTGAGCTTGAAAATCAACTGCTTAAAAAAACAACCATAATTAAAAACAAACAAACCACCCTATATTCTTACTGCAGTTATTATCAATTAATCTAAAAGATGCTTACTTTTATTTCATTTTATGTGCACACACATCTATAAATACGAACGCATCTTTCTTAAAGCAGTTTCTTTACTTTAACCTTCATTTGCTCTTCACAGCTGGAATAAATGGTTAATCTCTCAGGGGATCATGCATGCTATTTGTTATTGATTTTACAGCTCCATAACATACTAGGACTGTGAACAGGTTGGTATCAGATTAGGAAACAACCACTTAGAAGCAGACACCAGCTGTGCACTTGTGATAAATTACATTTTTTCCCTATGAATTTTATACCTAGTTATAGTTAGTTTACAGGCTTTAGCACCATATGGACTGCCTGTTAGCGAGGTAACAACCCAAAACACAAACACCTTCCTCCGGGAAAGAAGCAACCTGTAGCTGGAGACTCCTTTTAGGATACTGTACTGTAATCATGGATTTGGAAATCACGAAAGGTTTGGCCTATTCCTCTGTGTTTTGAATTTAACATAGAAATCGAGGTTGTATGAAACAGCAATGCACAAATGATAAATGTGATAATATTAAAATGCAGAGAATTTGGAGACAGTATGTTCTAAATACAGGATTCTTTTGAAAAAATGGCTTTATTGTTTTTAGAGGTGTTAAAAAGAAACCTCCCTGAGGTTCGTACAGGGAAGAAAATCTCAAACTATGCATTCCGTTTCAAAGATCAGTGTTACAGTGCTATGCTTATCATTAAAACCTTTTGAAGCATCATATGAGTGTAATTAAAGCTACTGCAATTTTTTTTTAGAATACAGGACCAACTTTTCTTAGACAAAAAGATGTGATTGTAAAAAAAGAAAATTAATGGAAATCACTTTATTTAGCAGAACAAGGGACCCAGAAACATTGCAAATAAAGTATATTTCACTCAGAGCTTTTCACTTGCTCCGTTATTTTCCAGTATTGACTATTATGTTATATACTCACACACAAGACACTCTCTGTCTAAAAAAACACATAAACCCACACATATGTATATGTATTCCTGTCTGGTTTTCCACCAACATTATGGACCCCAGTTCTGTGATACAGTCACTAAATCTAGATATGGAAACATTTGATAATTCATCCTGTGTGTTATTCCTCTACCACAACAAAATCAGCACCTGGTACACATCCAGAGCTGCTGCTCCCAGTGTGATGAGATTATTTTCCCTGGAAGTTGCTAGGCCACTTATATCTACTTATTGTTTAGGC
>NW_009601886.1:62231-84173 GCF_000690535.1 Cariama cristata | reverse complement strand
TACTGTAGAAACCTTATGTCTGTTCTCTTCTACCTTTGTTAGAAGTTTCCTGATAAAAACAGAATTATCTGAGCATGAAACCGATGACAAAACTCATAGACTAATGACCCATAGACGTTATCATGGGTGTAATTCTAGCTTTAGTGAAAAGTAAATGTGAGGACTGGATTTTGCCAGAGGTTGCTATATAAGTTTAAATGAAGGAAAAATGTAGCAAAAAAACCCCCCTTAGTTTATGAGAACATACTGTAAGAAAACTGAGGTTTAAATTTAAATAGGCATAAAGATCCCAAAATTGAATTTGCTAATCAGATCGAACTGCCATTTATTTGTAAAGTAACCTTACATAAATACACATTTCAGGGCTGGACAGCATTTCACTACCTTTTGGATTTAATATCAGGTGTTCACAAGACCCTGCCAAAAAGGAAGTTGCCACAGTACAGCTAATATTCAAGAATCAATAGATACTCCTAGAGCAGAGTGAATAATTAAAAAAAATTGAATAACTTATTCAAAACTATGAAATTCATCAACTAAATTACTTGACTAATACATCTATGAATTATGAACTGACTATGCTGGGTGAATAATACATTAATAATTAATATGAAAAATATAATTAAATTCTTCAAATTAATTACTTGGAGAATATGAGAAACCATAATTATTCTCTATACTGTACTCAAAGAATAGAATGCCTGGGTCATCCGTATGCTCTTCAAGTCTTACAATTTTTTAGAGCAATGTATAGGATATATCTTTATAATTATGAACTATTGGGGTGATATCTCAAATATCACTTCAGGCTAAGAACGAAGAAACATGTCGTAATTGAACAAAATAACATATGTTTTAATAGAAATATGCTAATGTTGGGATGTGTAACACTACTTAGTTGGCAAAGACTGGCTCTGTCTCTTTGAACAAATTGAGCAAGGATTGCCCACCAGAGGGGATTTTTGACAAGCAAAGTGCTGGGGCTGTGTAAATTGCATTTGCTAACTCTGGTCATAGGTTACTTTTAAACAGCATCTTGTGCAGTGCGGGCACCAAGAAGTGAGCATGGTTCAGGTATGTGCAGTGACTCAGCCTCCCACCCACCCTCAGCGTTGATGCCCCGGTGCCTGCTCAGACACAACTGGGGGGCTCTGTCCTCGAGCACTCCTGTGGAAGATAGCTCAAGTTTTAGGACCTCGCTTTGCAAGGACCTCTGGCATGCTTCTGTATCAAGCCACACTGCATCCAACTGTCTAAAAAGAAGGAAAATGTACATACCAAGGGGCTCGATGTTCATCGGTCTGCTCCAGGACGTGCACATCACTTCACAGTACAGACCAGCCTTAGTGTGCAAATGTGTGCTCAGGCAGCTGCAGGCAGTTTGAACAGCACGTAAATCTGTACTTGCACTCACAATGTTTGTCACTGCCATGAAGACATTACAATGGCAACCCCTTTTCCTTCTGGGATGGGGGCAGCTGGGAAGGGATAGATGTTGTCTATAGGGTATTGAGTCCCTTTTTTCTTCACACTGTACTTCACACTGAGTACAGTTTATGAGGAGCAGCAGGGAAATCAGCCTTACAAACTAAGAATGGGAAAAATTACAGGGCTCTACTCAAGATCTTTCCTTGCCTGTAGTTACACTTGTCACAATTTCATATAAGACCGTGTATTTATTTCCTGATGGACTCTGGCATTCATCATAAAAATACACTTGCATTCCCCAAGCACACAGAGTGTAAGGTTATGCTCAAATACGCAGTGATGCTCAGAGTGATGCCACAGAGAGTTATGGCTATGGACAGAGGTCAGTGCTATGTGTGGGCCATAGTATAGCTCTAATGAGGACTGCTGTTGAAGACAGCACTTTTTAGGCGTCTAAAACACTATATGTTTCAACCCTCATTCAGTGATAGATGGAGGTGTGATTTATCGTGCATTAGATATAAACAAAGTTAGCACATTCGTTACACTATTATGAATGGAAAATGCCAATTAACCACAAAACTAGGCACATAACCCATCCTTCTGTACGCTATTACTATCGCTATCGCTATCTTGAAAACATGATAAGATTATAAGATTATTTGAGGGAATGAAGAAATCCTACATACCTTTATTGCCACATGTTTTACTTTTCGACCAGAAATGGCTTGCTTTCAAATGTAGAATATTTTTAAAGATTTTGAAACAACAAAAAAAAAAAACAACTCAGAAAAAACCCAAAATCTTTAAGGATCTACTTCTCCACTTTCATAGCCTACCATACCTACACACCTATCCCCCACCTCCACCAACTGAGTATTCAGGTTGCAAAATAAGTTTCCTTAAAGTTTAAAGATTCTTTAAAGGATATTTCAAGCACCTTGCCAGTCCATGGTCTGATCTGGCTGGTTAATGAGCAAACAAAAACTGCCCAGAAGAAACTGTCCCTGACTATAAAGACAGACCCTAAATTATTTATCCCTTGTTAGTGAATCCATTACACAGTAATTTCCAATCACTGTCTTAGTCTATCATACCTGTTCCAGACCTTTATCCTCTAAAATTCCCCCATTATCCCCAAGCTCTGCAATAAACTCCTAGTTTTTCCTGGGCTATACTAGAGGTCAATTCTTCCAGTTTGTGAAAGATTCCAATTATGTAGAATAATTAATAAGATATCCATTTAATCTGATTAAACACAGCCATTTTTATTGTCTGCACTCCTTTCCACTTCCAGGAATCAAACACCCTAACTAGAGAGAACATGTGTTTCTTCCTCCGTAACCTTCAGAATATTACTACAGGGTAGGAGTCTTCAGAAATTAAGAAGTTGCCCTCCAAAGGGACAACTACTTCTACAAAAGCAATTGATGATGTTTACATACGGTTTTCTGTCATACATAAGATTGCTACTTGCTTCCCATCTCCTGGCCTGAGACACGGTTCTGTACATAGGCTTGAAATTGGCAATTACATCCTAATTCTGCTAGGCACTGAGCATCCTCCCCAAAATACTGAGTCTCCTGGAGCGCTAATGACATCAGTGGGAGTGAAGGAGCTCAGTTCTCTACAGGGCTGAGGCACAGCTTCTCTCACTGGGGATTTCAAGTCCTGTTTATTCCTACAGATTTTCATGCCCTATCAGTCCTTGAAGGTGACACAGGAGAAAACATCATGACAACAGGGCATGACAAATCTCAGGGAAGATTTGAATGTAGATACTCTCCTGTGAAATGTAGATATTATTGGAATAACCTGAACAAATTATGAAATTGGCTGGCAAGGGCATGGCATCATTATCACAGTGCAATATCTTCAAGGAGAAACTGTGTAAGGTCTTCAATAAGATTTATTACATTTCTGAAATAAAATAAAATATTAGACCTCTAAAATTTTTTATTTAAATTCCATCAGTAACTCCCTACATTCCTTCTCCCCGCCCAATGAATTAGCTATTATCATATTTTTGTCTGAGATAAAAATGAATGATCTGCTTTTGATGATTAAAAAAAAAAAAAAGAAAGAAAGAAAGAAAAAAAAGAAACCTCCTGTATAACTTTGAACTATGAATCAGCCTTGGAGCTCTCATTAAAAACTCCCTAACTTTTAATTGCAGAACGCAGTCTCCACCGTCTCCAGACTGCAGAGTGAAACTCCTGGCAATTACTCAAAGGCAAAAATGGTGGAAAAATATAACCATTATTATTATTATCATAGCTTAAGACACAGGTATGGTATGAGTACCCTTATCCAAGTTAGAAGTTGCAAATTTCTGAACTTTGCTCTGTCACTGAATCTGTCTGTTGGCTTGTGGCAAATGGTATTCATTCTTCACCTCATTTCACCAGTATAAAGTTTCTAGTCAACACTTACTGTGCTGGAATATTATCTTTGAAAGTAGTCCTACACCTTTGAATTTGTATTTGTAGGAGTAAACACCATAATACAATGCAAGCCAATTTGAAGAGAAGAAATCATCAGTTACTGGAGCAACTTTATAAGTCTTTGCCCAAGGCTATTCTTTCTGGCATAACAAGCAACAATCATGTTGGTAAGGTTCCCAATTATAAAGTCAAAACAACTTTAAAGAAAATCCTTTACTATTGTTTCTTTGCAGTTACTTCATTCAAAAATTGAACACAACATAGACAGTGTGAAACACATATTTCAGACAGAAATCTGCGTTTGTGCAAAATTCCATGACCATTACTGGATTCTTGTGCTGCTGCTGCTGAGGAAACTGATGGCAATTCAGAGAGGAAAATCTTCTGAAAAACCAAAAGATGGCAAACAACTTGGGAAGTTAGAGAGTGAGGCGAAGTGTGAGGAAAAAAAATCTCTTTGAATGAGTCTTAAAATGCTCTAGAGAGCAGAGCTTTCACGAGCATCTTTAAAAGTAAATATTTCTCCCTTTTTCTCAGATGTTTCAGACTTTTTTGTGAGGTGCCTTTGGACCTTAGGACAAGCTTGGCTACAGAGAGGTTCTCCTTTTATGCTGACAAAAATTTGAGTGTGCTTTCTTTCTAATGACATGGATAACCCTGGGGATTCTGGTGCTATAGAAAGGGTGAGGAAGCTGGCTGTTTAGGTAAGCCACTCCAAAAGGGCAGCAGGAGTGGAAAAGATAATAAAACGAGAGGGCTCTGGAGCTCAGAAAAGAGTGGAGGCCACCATGTGCTGTAAGAGCAGACATTCAAAGAAATATGTGGATGTGGTTTTCTTTGCTCTCCAAACTTCTCCTCACCCACTCCTTTAGTATGACGTGTAGAATCTGAAAACAAAATGATCATGCAGTGGATTCACTAAGGAGTTTAGTGTACCCAGGTTGGCATTGGTTGAAACTGAGCAGAAGGCCATCCAGAAAGACAGAGCTTAATACAGGGATTCTGATTTAGCTGGTGGGTTATTTCCCCATCAAAAACGGCACTTTTTCAAATGACCAAGTAGGGTTGGTTTTACCTTGTCTAGAACAGGCAAATCTCCCTGAATGGACAAAGAGGATGCAAATCTGTTGAAGGAATAAATAGGAAAACAAGTGTGACGGGGACAGTTGTTTTTTAGGAGCCACACATCCTTTTAGGTTCTTTGAGGTCCTCTGTCTGCCTCCAGTTCTCATGGGAGCTGCAGCTAGGGTTTTCACATTTCACCAGTCTTAATACAAGCAGCTATGAGCACACTATTGATGAACTTCTGACAGTTTCACCCCTAGCAGTGGATAAATGCTTCAAGGGCTACTTCCCCTGCAAAAATGCTGACAGCTCATTTTTACTTAAGGTAGAACCTGAGATTAGCACCAACAATTGTGTGATCATATAGATAAGGACCGTTAAATGCTAGCTCTGCTCCAGACTGGCTTACCTTATTTCTATATTTAGCTCATTTCTAGCAATCCCTCCGCATCTGACTATTAAAATGAATCAAAATACTGTGGGTTCACAAGCCCATTACCTGACATTTCCTGCAGTCATTTTCAGCAGGTTAAGGCAGGTATACAACCAGCCAGGGCTCTCCATAGGGTTCCAGCTGTGGAAATACTCTGTGCTGTAACTAATGATACTAAGCCAACACAGAAAGCTGAGCATATATGGGCCCAGCTATCACTGTAACGTGGGCTTTGTATGCACCATACTTCTAAACGGCTAATGACAGCTGTAACTGTAAGAGCACAAATCTAGCAACAGAAAGAGGATAAGACTAAAAATCTTTTAAAAAAAAAAACCCAACATTTTTAGCTCTAGGTTTATTTAATCATTCATTACTTTATACAACATCACCGAGACACCCTGTTGAATATATTGATTCAGAGCATTTTGTTAGATATTAAAAAGTCAGTAAAAGTAGTATGAGATTGTTCAGCCACTGCCATATGGGATTCTTACTGAAACCTGAAAAACAGAGTTGCAATGTAAGCAGTCAAGTCAAACAAGTACAATGTGGCTTCACCTCCAGATGTTCTTTCTCAGCATTTACACTTCACCTTGCTACCCTTACTCCTCATCCTCCAAAGGCCTTTTATGGATACCAAAAAAGTTCACATCATAGCTCTAGTTCTTACATATGCACATAGGGAACTGGAAGAGGTTATTGCATAGTGGAAGCCATTGCCACCTGTAGGAGTGACAGCTTCAGGAAGAAGGTTGAAGTTTCTGTGCTGGCTGCACAATCAGCAGAGAGAGAAAAGACAACTCCACCCTGGAAGGTGTCAGAGCACCAAAGCGGCGTTTCTGCCCCGAGTCCCCCTCTGGAGGAATCCATTTGTCTCCATTAGCAATACAGTGAGCCGAGAAAAACAAATCTCTTAACTGATACAACTCCATCGCCTAGTTAGAAGGTAAGTAATGTGAATATACCCTCTCTCCTCCTTCTGCTCTCCAAGTTTTTCATTATCAGTGTGTTGTAACATCAAGGCATGTTACAGGACTCAGAAAAAGCTGCAGAAATGTATAGGTAACAAATATACTCAGTAGTCAAATCCACATTTTTAAGATTAAATTCAGCTTTCTAGGATTTAATCCTGCATGTTTCATGGCATAATCTAGCTGTACAGTGGTCACTAAGAGGAAACTTTTCCTGGGCCAATGTATGACAAAATTATTTTGCAAAGTTTCTTTTGCTTTCTTCCAAAGCAACCAGTATTAGCATACACAAGATATAGACATAGGACAAGGACATCTGAACTGTTTCAGTATGGTAATCTCTATTTTGCTGATTAATGGGTGACTCTCTGTTTGTTAGGTTTAAATAAACATGTATAAAACAGTAACACATATTTTTTCTGTGCATGTGGCAGTGATCAAAATGTACTCAAAAACCAGCATTGCTTAGCTCTGATCTAGCCAGATTTCAGATGAACTGTACCTTTGTCAACACGGGCTTCCGTGCAATTACCACAGAGTCAGGCCCCAATACTGCAAGCACGCACTTATATGTAGGCTGAATCTTACTCATTCATTTCACTGACCAAAAAGGGGTTACTTGCATTGTAAAGTTAAGAGGTCTGGAGTCCAAGGAGGTAGCGTGGCATTGCCACAAACAAGCGATACCTCATACATAACAGAGTTATATCACAACCTTGTCTTGGTATGCAAGAGAAGTTAAGAATTTGTTGTGTGCTTTACTCAGTGACCCTGGCATTATACCCTGCTATGCCATAATAAAAGTGAAGTCATCAGGGAAGTCACAGAAGGGGCTCTGGTGACTAACTCCAGAATCTCCCTAGGGTACTCATTCGACATGGGTCTCGTTCACAGCTAAATGGATGGGAAAATAGCTCATGTTTTCTTGTTTCTTTAAAGTGCATTTGTCACAGAAAAGAAATAAGAGATTTTCAGTTTTTGAGAGTAGAGGCAACCTTTCAGGAATCCAGTTATTTATTTTTTTTTTCTCTCTGTTAAAAAGGTTTTAGAGTAATATAGGGGAAAAAAATATGTTGGCAACAGGTCATTGCTGATGTGGAGTGTTTTTCATCCAATGATCTCAATTACATTTCACCCTGGAGATGGCACATGTTATTACAAGAAATGTATGAAAAAAATACATCACTTTAAAATAAAACAAAACAAAATAAAATAAGCTTAACCCATGTAGTTTTAAACTTTATCCACTTCCCTTTGTGGATTTCCATGAAATGTTAAACTATCTCTATATTAAAATTGGCCCTTTGCAACAAAGATACTAATAATCCAAAAGAAAAATTTCAAATGCTGATTTTTATTTAATAAAGAAAACTTTGCATGAAATAGTAGCAAAATAAAATTTTTGATTGTACACAAAGTTTTTGAAGGACCACAGGAGAGACTTTCCCTTCCCAGTGCAAAATATTTTTTTCCAGGTACATGAGTCTGGTAAGTGACCGGGGAAGTGGACAAAAACGTCAATGGAAAGTTGGCTGGATCAAAGTATGGTACAAAGCAGTACAAAGTAAAACTGGCAGTCAGTTACTAGTGGTGTCATTCTGGGATTAATACAAGCCCCACTGTTGTTCAGTGTCTTTATTAATGACATTGGATGATGGGACAGAGTACACTCTCAGCAAGTTTCTGGACAATATCAAGCTGGTCAGTCCCTGAAGGACATGTTGCTATTCAAAGGGATATAGGCAGGCTGGGAAAAGGGGCTGATGGGAACCTCTTGAAGATGATCAAAAGTAAATGCCAAGTCCTTCTATTAGGGTAATATAACCCCATGCATCAGCACAGGCAGAAGTCCAACCAGCTGGAAAGCAGCTTTGCAAAAAAGGACCTGGAGGTACTAGGCTGCTGTGTCCAATTTTGAGCTCCACAGTGCAAGACAGACATTTGTCCACAGACTTAAAGTGAGGCCACCAGAAGACCACCAAGGTGGTTGGAGGGTGAAGCCCACAGTGTGCAAAGAGAGGCCAGCAGAACTGGGTTTGTCCAGTCTGAAGAAGGGAAGGATGGGGAGATGTCTTACTGCTGTATACAACAATGTTATGAGTTAGGGTAGAGAAGGCTAAGCTAGGCTCTTCTCAGAGATGCACAAAGGATCATAGAATCCCAGAAAAGTATGGAAGGGTTGGAAGGGACCTTTAAAGATCATCTAGACCAACCCCCCCCTGCCATTGGCAGGGACATCTTTCATAGATCAGGTTGCTCAAAGCCCTGTCCAACCTGATCTTGAGCACTTCCAATGATGGGACATCCACAGCTTCTCTGGGCAGGATGAAAGGCAACAGATATAAGCTGGAACATGGGAAATTCCAATCTGGTATAAGGGGAAAAAAACCCCAAACCGCCAAGAGGTGGTCAAAAGCTGGAACAGGTTGCACAGAGAGGTTGTAGAATTTCCAACCTTAGAGATACTCAAAACCTGATTAGGCAAAGCTCTGAGCATCTGATCTGACTGGAGTTGCTTTGAGCAAGCATTTGGGATAGGTGACCTCTACTGAAACCTATGCTATTCTTTGATTTACAGAATCACAGAATTGATTTGATTGGAAGACACCTCTGGGATCATCAAGTCCAAGCTTTGCCCTAACACCACCATGTCAACCAGACCATGGCACTAAGTGCCACGTCCAGTCTTTTCTTAAAGACCTCCAGGGATGGTGACTCCACCACCTGGCTGGGTAGCCCATTCCAATGCCTAATGACCCTTTCTGTGAAGAAATGCCTCCTAATTTCTAGCCTGAACTTCCCCTGGCACAGGTTGAGACTATTCTTATTATTCTGTGAGAAGCTCCACTCCTAACATTCTCCTCAACATAAAGAACGTTTAAAAACCGTGTTCTTGAACATCCGTATAACAGTAAATGAATAAAGCAGTAATTATTTCTTTTTCCAAAGGGAGAATAATGCGTAATGCACTTCACTCTTGGGTTTATTTGAAAAAGCTAATGAATAAACAAAAGAAGAGAAGAAACAAGCATACAGACTTTGAATGTCCTTTCTGAGAAGCAGTATGAGTCAATGATGGGTCTTAGTTCTTCAGCAAATTTTTATTCTCTTCTCGTTACCCAGACCTGGTGTCGTCTCACTTAATTGAAACAAATGTATTCTCTCTTACCATCAGTGGAGGGATAGAGATGTAACCTCAGACTTTAGGTGGACTACATCATTATCTAACACTGTGTTTCTATTCAACTGACAGTAGAAGGGACCTTAGGAGAACTACATTCCCACCTTGGTTAAGCTTAGGTAATACAAAAGACTTAACAAGGCCATACCTTTGAGCAATTTCTCATGGAGTAGCAGTCACCTCATTCCCAACACAACATTCTTTAAAGCCATGAATGTCCCAATATAGGGACACTCACCCCTGTTTTTTACATGGGAAGAGCCTTCTGATGAGACTGGAAAGATCCTACAGAATGATACCTGTGCTGGTGACAGAAAGAAATTAAACAGAGAACAAACCCAGGAATTGTTACTCCAACTTCATTGTATGAACTCTATGTAGCTCTGGTGGGTAAGAATAGTAGCCAGCCGGAATGTCAAAGAAAAAGATAGTGTCAGCAGAAGGATATTGCCGGGAGGAAGTAACTCCTAAAGTAAGAAAGTTTAAGGACTCAAAGAGAGATCAGCAGTTTCACTAGGATTTTGTTTCACCAAAATTTCTCTATGAGGGAAATTTTTGCAGGTGCTTGAAACCATCAGGTTTGTGGATCCTGAAAGCAGAATGGAGGATGACTGCAGTTTAAGTGAACTCTTCAGTTAGGTGCTTGTCAGAGGATAAGCTTCTGCTTCAAGAAGCCTATTGGCATTCATTGTCACGAGACAGAGGGAAGCATCATAAATTATACATTCACAGACTTCAAAAAATTCTGAGAAAAAAATAAGTAAATGGCTGGATGATGAAGCAGTTTTGAAGCTTTGAGCCCAATTTTTCAAAGGCGTCTGCACAATAATTTGCCACACTGAGCTGGAATAAACAGCAACCTTTCTGATAAAAGCCACTTCTTGCCCTTGTATTTCTGCTTTTTGAACATGTTGGAAAAAGGGACATGAGGAGTCGTGCAATAGTGAAGATGGAGTGAGGATCCATTAGCTTCAGCAGAACTATTTGGACTTTCACCAACTGAGGCAGAGGTACCAATTGTTTGACAAAGGAGAGTAGTAACTCCACCTGAGTCTGCTTCTTTTAGTTAGTTAATTCAGAGTTCCAAATGAAGGAATCTCTTTGTATGGAGTATAAATTTCCAACCTAATTTAAACACCTGAAGTTTGACACTGTGAATCTTTGTTCTTTCCTTGTAGTTGAGTGTTGGCAGTCATTCAGCAGCAGTATTAATGAGGACTTTCCGAGGCCAAGCAAAGGCCGGTTCTCCAGGCCATGTTCAAATCAGCTGGTGGTTCTGACCAAAAAAAAACACTCAGAGAGTCACACTGAGCAGAGGAATCCAACTCCCAGCCCTTTCTAACCAGGGAACTGTCAGAAAACGTGCACTGCTCTAACTGGGAAGGTGAAAACCCTGTCACGTCTCTGTCCGTATAAAAACAAGAGCAACACAGAGAAATGTGCTAGCAGTGGGGAAAAGAAGATCAATCATATTTGACTGACACAAAGCTGCAAACATAATAGTATTTTGGAGATGGAATATACAAGATGCGACATTGTTTTCCTGGGATCAGTTCCCCACAAGTAAGAAATAATTAAAAAATACTGAAACTTTGGATTTCTACTGTCTCGCTTCTCCTTCCCTCTCCCTTTAAAATCCAGTCGTGGATGTAGGAAACATAATTATATCATTTAACTTTGTTTCTTGGGACACAGGATTTTCAGTGGCATGCAAATCAAGACATTTTCATTGGAGAAATCATCCTGAAAGCTCAAATATTTTAAAAAAAACCCAATATACTTATATGAGACTTCTAAAATATGGAGTTTTTTTCCCTTATAGGACAGGTTCCTGAAGGCTGACATATGATCAAGAGTTATGCAGAAGCTGTTCTAAAATAGGATATGGCAACCTCTTTAGGCCTGAAGAAACCCATCATAGTTTGTGTCAGCTAAGCCCTGCTGGGTTTTTGTGTGTAAGCGGTTGGATACAGGAAACCGCTGTCTGCCAAATGGTCCATTCAGCTTCTGTTTAGGTCTGTATGCATGCACCCACATTGCAGCATTTGAAACTGGAACAATATGTATTTCCTGATTCAGTTAGGAAGGTGTAGGGGTGATATTATCCTTTATCGCCTAAGAAGGAAACAGTGAGAGTGCAGAGAGTACAAATCAGAATGCAGTTCTAGCTCTGTACCTTAGGAACCAAAAATGAAAGGCAGACGTGATAGGAAAATCAGGTGGGCACAGCTTTTAAGAGCCATAAGCTTCAGTTCTAGTTTCTCCTCACATTACTTACAGTGACTCGGGTCACAGTCGCCCTAGCAGAAGTTACTCAGAAAGAAATCAAATTTCCCATTTCACCTCTGAAAGTTAAATTGAAAAATAAGGGATGATTAAAAAAATTAGAACAATTCTTCAGAAAAGACAAATCTAATAAAGTGAGGAATTGTGAATCCTAAAAAAAAAAAAAATTATAAGAATATGAATCATGTAATGAGTATGGGCATAATTATGCTAATGGAAACAGTCATGTTACTCTGGGAATGATTATGCTAAGCCTCTGAGCATGCCCTATATAAATTAGTGATTTCCTTAAACCTGAACAGTCTGAAACAAAAATAACTCTTCTTGCAGTGAGAAAAACAGAGAAGTACGGTGCAGGGGAGGGCAAGGTCATATCCCTCTATCCAGCCTAATATGACTATAAACCTTTCGAAGCTATTGTATATGTCCTGTGCTAGGTGCCAGTCCTATTTTACCAAACTGGAGTATGGGAATGTTGTCAAACCCCCAGTCTAGAGGTAATCTCAGATCATTATTTAGTGCTTGTGTTAGAAAAACAGACAGAAAAAAACAACAACCCATCTCTAATTGAATTCAGTAGAAGTCCTAAGGAACAGATTATGCCTCTAGATAAAGGTCTTGCTACTATTCCACAAATACAGTTGTGAAGGAATTATTTCTCCCCTAGAACAGGAAGGCCTTACCATGTGGGATGCATGCCACCTCCTCTGCATCAGCTCAGTTGTTAACGCTTGGTAACTTCCTACTCACCGCGGTCCCCCCTGCTCATGGGGGGGTGGGAAGCTCCTGCTTTCTTCTGTGGCGTGAACCTAAGAAAGTTCTAAGGAGGACATACAACAGCATGGGGAACTTTGTATCCCATTTATTTAGATATCATGACCTCGACCTGCATAAAGGGCTTAAGATTGTTCCAAGAAAATCTACATTTTTCACCTTTTTATTTTAATTTCTACTCAGAAAAACTGTTGCCTCCCTAGCCTTGATCTGGATTCTCAAGAGGTGTAAAGGAACCCTAAACATGGTGATTATTTTCCTTAAGAACAGAAGGATCAAAGAAATCTCAGATGAAATTTGAATTAAAACACCAGGCTGACACTTCAAACTGCAACGCTGACTCCGTAACTGGAGCGATGTCTAAAGCAGAGCCACGTTTGTTTTGCAGAGGCACGTTACAAGCGAACACAGAACTGCCCAGCAGGCTATGCAGAAAAAAGCCGCAGCCCTCTGGCAGCAGCTGCTTGGGGGGTCAGGCTGACGTTCTGAGAGACGGGGAGATTCAGTGACGCCACTAAGGCACTGCTGTTGCGTAGAGGAGCAGACCTGCTGGAAGGGTACCCAGCAGCAGTCTGTCCAGCCCTTCCCAGGCACCTTACACCTCCTACGTCCCTCAAACAAACTGGGACTCCGAGTTGCGGCCCAACATGACTGAGCCGTGGCAATGAACACAAAGACCCTCTCTCGTTTCTCCCTTCTCAATTGTTCTAGGGCGCTACCTGTGTCTTTGAAATATATAAATGCACATTCCTTTCTTCTGTGTGAGTAGAATAAAAGCGTTTACACACGAGGTGTGGAGCCCAGGGAAAAGGAGGCTCCTCACCCCTTGCCTCCCTCTCAGCACCTTGAATTACTTTTCTACCTGAAAACAGCTCGCAAAATCTGAATCCTCCACACAGGATTTTTTGCAGCTGAAGGAAATTAGCTGTTATAGGCAGATTAATTTATTTTGCTTACTCCAAACAACATTGTATTTCATCAAGTAGCATCAAAATAGCACAGTGAGACACATTCCTCAAATAAGGTGATATTGAACCATACAGGTGTTTTTTTTTCTGACGAGTGTACTGAAGCTCCCTTACATCTCTTTGACATCTTACAAGAGTCAGAAGAGATTTTCCCACAGAAAGGGATGTCCATAGTATTTTGAAACAATGTATTGCAGAATACTTAAAAAAAAAAAAAAAAGAAAAAAAGAAAGGGGGGGGGAAATTTCTCAGAAAGCCAACCAAAATCTTGAATCTTAGTAAGAGACTTAAAAAAAAAAAAGATAGGCATCTTGAACCAATTAAAACCACTTTTTCTATTGCAGTCAAAGCCAATTCTTGATACAGAGCTTTTCTTTTGTTTTCAGCTCTCATTTCTTTCTTGCTTTGGCAGGAAAACATTTTAAACAAATTTTCTTTATCCAGGGAAAATTGTTTTACTTCTGTTTTCTTCAGACTCAAAAATGGTTACACTCAAGCAAAGTTAAAAAAAAATAATCACACAACAACATTTAGGCAATAGCAAGCACAGAACTTTTTCTGCTAGGAAGGAACAAGTTTCTAAAAGTCATGAGGTGCTGAACTGAAAGTATGTCAACAATTTCTGCTGCTCCTGCTCTCCTGCCAAAGATAGGACTGGACGAAAATATCTAGACCTTGAGAGTTTTTCATTTCAGGAAGCAGCAGTTAAGAATTCAAATTCAGACCTTCATCAAGATGACACATCAAGATGAACTAAAAGAGATGCCCCACATCAGGCTGGACAAACTGTGAGTCATGAGCAGGAGGAGTTAGGACCAGTAATTCATAGCCTATATCTGACCACTGAAAGTCTGGACTCACCTATTCTCTGTATCACTACAGATTATCAAGAACAAAGCATCACCCTGTAAATTTAAAGTTGTGGTTCCCAAAATCGTATCAGTGAGACTGGGTGGTCTCTGGAACTTTCCTCCATGAAACACAGAGCGACTTTTTGGCCTGTTTGTAAGGGAGTTTCAGTACACTCGTCAGAAAAAAAACCACCTGTATGGTTCAATATCACCTTATTTGAGGAATGTGTCTCACTGTGCTATTTTGATGCTACTTGTTTGCTATTACCCACAAATTATGCAAAGGTACATGCATATCTTCCCAACATCTCTTTTCCAAGTTGTTATTATCTGTTCATACATGTGAGGAGAGGTAAGATGCACACAACTGTAAATAGAAGGATAAAAGTGTCATTGAGATAATGCCTTCATAGAGCTGTGACCTGTGAAGTTTGAGTATCCAGAAGCATGAAGAACCTGCCCTGACCCAGTACCCTTAATAGTCCTATCCAAATTGCAAGAGGTGGTGGAAAGCCTTTTTCATTCTTAAAACAAGGGAGGGGTAAGATAGAGGGTTGTATAAGCATCAGCTCATTAGCTCCTAAACACTTTGCCACATTTAAGATTTCTTGAGTCAGCAGTGTGCTGTGCTGATTTTCTCTGCTATTTCTATTGCATGTAGTATAGCTTCTTACATTAAATGTGATTTTTAGAGGTTCACTTTTGTGTCTTACTGTCAACCCACCACACATACTTTGGTTTCTATAGAAAGCACTTTTATTCTCTTGGATCTACAGTATTATTGAGTGAGCCTTTACTGAAATTGTTTTTGGTTTTGCTCTCTTTTATCTTTTTAATGGTATTTCTCACCAAATTGACTTGCAGATGCTAATACTTTGACAACTAAAGAAGCAGGTATGTCTGAGCTGTCATCTTGCAGTCAGTTTTTCCAGAGGCAAAGATGAGTGCTTCCCCACCAATTTATTTAACTTTTTGCTTACCTACCTGCATTTCAAAAGCTATCTTTAAGACTCTTTTACGGACATACAGCTCTTAAGCATTTAAGAAGCTTCACAAGGATTTAGCCATGCAATTTATATAGTGTCTAATAGAAATTATGTGGTTAATTCCCCGTGCAATGCTTGTTGGTTTTGTTTGTTTTTAGGTTTTTGTTTTTGTTTTTTTTTTTTTAACTGTAGCTGGGCAATTTGTATTTGCTGAAATGTGGCCAAAGTTCTCTGTCAAACGTCAGTAGGGGAATTATGAAACCTCTTTGCACAGTAACTCACTTTTACAGAACTGAACCCACATTGCTCTTATCTTTCCATATTAGACCTGATATGTTGTGTCAAGCATTGCAACCTCTAGCTTCCATCAAAGGATAAATGACAGCTGTCTCTGAATTAATGGAAAGTGAGAGTAGATCACTGCCCTGCACCCTGCACCCTATAAAATGCTTAAGTATGCACTCACCTGACTGACCTTGCTGTTTTCACTTTTCCAATTTGTTTTCTGGTGATTGAGAAAAGTGAGGAAAGAGTTCAGCACTCACGCAGGATTTTTCTGTCAAACACCACTATGCCATCCATCAGAAATTGTCTCTGTCCCTCTAAAACCAACAAAGTATTTTAATAAATATGAATCCTGTTTAAGAAAATAACAAGAATCTCTGAACTTCATGGGATTAACTTTGATTCTTATTCTTCTTCTGTCCTTCACATAATATTTTTGTTAAATATCTTCCTGTGAGATACTCTGGCCTCAGTTTTGTTAATCTGGCTAAACCAGGTGGCCTTTCATTTCATACAGTATAATGCCACATGCCACCTCACCCCAACCCACTCCACCTCACCCTATCCCAGCCTCAAAAAAGAAAAAAGGAGATTAGAAATTATGGTCTTGAAATGTTTTTGAAATAACAGGGTGAAATTGTATCACTCCCTATTTTGTGTTGCTAACCAGATTCTTGACTATGCAGCAAATAAGAACTTGAACCACCAACTACAAAATTTTATGTGTAATAGATATTGTGAATGTATAGATATGTCTATATATGTATAGATATGTCTATATATGTAATCTATATGTATTTGTATATGTATGTATAGTATTAAAATATAAACAACTATTTGTATTATTTTCATAGTTTCCAAAGTAAAGTTGCGAAGATGCCCAGCTTAAAAGCCCTGGAGGAGCAGACTAACCAGGACTTGCCTCTAAACAGAAATGTGTATTTTTATCTAAATGTCCCAGTGTGAAAATAATTACTATGGGGACCTTAATTAGGATAAATCGGACACCAGTGAGCTGTCTAAACACTGTGGTCCAGACTGCAGAGTATCCTTTGCAGTACAGCAGAAGCGCCAGAGGATGAGTCTTTGGGAACATAAGCCCCAAAGTTGCACTGCAATACCAGCTTGCACTGATTGTGACAGACAGTCGAGTACAGCACGATTTGGCAACAGTAAGAAGGATGAGAAAAGTGAATATTTCAAGACATTCATAAATACATTTTAAGCAGCAACCTCTGTCTCACAAGCAGGATGAAGACGATGGGCTAACCCGAGCCTCACATTTTTAAAAGGTCAGTCATCCAATTGCTCACACAAAAAATGTCACAGTACTTATGTTCCTAATTTTAACACACCGCTGCTACAATGGCTTTCCGAAGTGGGTATTTATGTGTTTGACTGACTGGGTTTCACTTTCTGTTACATCAGTCATATCCTAGTCAAGACAACTGAGATAAAGCAAAATGGATCTGGTGTAAAAGGAGAATCAGACATGTAAACTGATTGTTTGAGAATATGGTACCTAGCTTACAATCTCTGAGGTTATAATATAGATGCTAAAACAGGTATGATTTTTTGTATATATGTTTTTGTGCATGAGTTTTTAAACAGTATTCTAGACATCTTTTTCATATTGATTCCACTCTATGGTAATATGAGGAAAAAAATTTCCATATAGATGGAGATATAGGCAGAGTAAAAGTGTGTGGATGAGGTCAAAATTAGAATAAACAGAGGATTTCATTTTTCAGTGATCTGAATTTGACATTTTCATAAGCTTCTCTTATGGTCCGTAAACAAAATAAGAACAGAATCAATGTCTGCTGTTTTTATAGTCCGTCTCAGAGGGTCAATACAGAAGAACGACATCTGGTCTCATCGGAATAAGAAACTGGCTCTGTATGTGCCTCTGGTGCCTGTGCTCACTTGTACGTCTCCTGAGCATTGCAAGTGTACTTCTGAACTGTAGACAATGCAGAGTTTTTCATCTCTATGCACAATCTAAGGTTTTTTGCTCTCTCTTTCACCATCTGACTGCAAAACAATATGTATTATTTTTATTCACTAAAGTATGTCATGGGTGCTTATGTATAAGTATTCTTCTGTGAGTGGAGCATACCAGTCACAACAGAAATACCGTACTGGAAATGCTTAAACAGAGACTTTGGACACACACATGACTAGGTGTTGGAAGAACACTGTTTACTCAAGTTCTTCATGTGACTTTAACGTTATAACAATTAGTTCACATGATTTATGGAACTGATAACTTCAGCAAGAGTGCAAACAGCTGCAGCTTTGTCTGTTCTCGTGAAGCTAGAACTCAAGATCAGATTCACACACTGGATTCAAATGTGACCTGCTGTTCTGTAAAGACCCTTATATTTAGGATACTGGTATGAATACTAGGTGCTGTGCAGCCTAAATAACACTAACAGCAGAAAAATAAAACAACAGTACAGTAATTAAAAGCAGAAAGGTGCAGACACAACTTATAAACTGCTTTGCTCCTCAGCAGCACCAAACGGAGCTAAAAATTTGTAGCCTATTTTTATGCGTTTGTAGCCTGAAGGATACCATAGCATTTCATAAACAGTATGTGTACAACATCCTGAAATGACATTGGTGGGGAATGGCGACCAAACGTTAGTCTAATGCCATAAGCACTAAGCACAAACCTCATTTTTTTAACAATAAATAATGGAAATCAGAGTGTCCACACCAAACCAAAGGAACCATGTCATTGTGAATTGCCATGGGAAAGGGTCAAAGGCCCAACCTAAAGCCTAGGGGCCAGCAGATGTCAACACAGTTTGAGAGAAGTAAACCAGCCGACTACAACCAGCATTGTCTTTTCCTGGAATGAAGGGGAGAAATGAAATTTAGACCCAAACTTAGAGTTTGTACATGTGAATGGACAGCTTTATGCAAGCTCACATTTGAGGATTTCTTAAATCTTTGCAGGAATTAGTCACTAGCGTTTGACTCATTACCAACATATCATTAAAAAAGCCTGCAGTTATAGTTTATTTGTGCTCTGTTCTTCCCTCTGGAGTTACAAATATTAAGAACATCGTTAAAATTTGATTTTTCTTTGAATTGAAATTGAAAAATTACCTCAGACATTGAACTAGCATTCGCTAGATGAGGATGCCCACCCAGGCGTTTCAGACACCTTCTGTACCGCTGGCTTCCTGTGAGGAATCCGCAAGAGGGCATGGCTCTGATGGGAGGACGACTTTTAGGAGGAAGAAGGGCGGAGGAGAGAGCAGATGCGTGAGCATGCTTAGGTTGTTGCTCCAGGAGGCATTGATGTATCCGTAGGTACAGTTCCTGCTAGAGTTTTGCAGTTTTGTGGGTGGTGGAGGTTTTTTGATTTGCATTTGTGTCGGACGTGGCTCAGGTTGTTCACCGTGGGCCAGATCACTGAACTAAGTTCAGTTGTGCTCAGAGTTGTGTTGTAAATCTTGTGCTATGACATGTCTTTCTTAAACAAGGAATAGTTTCTGCCTTTATTAAGGAAAGGAACAAGTAAGTTTCTGGCAACAGGGGAAAGCCTAGAAACTACTAGTACTAAGTGCTTAAAATCATAAAGGGGAAAAAATGGTTTTTTAGTCTCATAATTTTCAAGCCATGAGATCTTAAATTTAAGTGCAATAAAGCACTTAAGCAATTTAAGTGCAACAAAGCAATAAGCACTTACTGAATGATGAGTGAAAAGGGGAGAGTCTATCTGGTTAGATAAATTGTCCATGCTCCAGCTTTTCACCCCTACTCTGGGGTTTGGGTAAGAATATCCTGCATAACATTTCTTCCCTTCAGGTAAAACATCACAAACTAGGAGCATTTTCACAGAGGAACAGGAGTCTGTTGTGAGCCAGCAAGATGCCGTTGGAAGGAATACAAGAGTGAAATTTTGTGAGATGCTATCCTTATTGACTTGCTTTTTGTTCTGCAATATTAAATAAAAGACTTATTTCCATTTTATTTTTTTTTTTCAATAACATTTGAGTGTTGTTTTGGGGTTTTTTTTACAGCCTTGTTCTACTTCCTGTGATATTCTGACACTTTCTGACACTTGATTTGGCAATGCCAGTCATCTGTACTGCGTGATCTTTTGACACTGTTGCAGACTTCACAGCATACCAGTGCGTATCCTCTCCACAACCTGAAAGAGCATACCTGCTGGACCTTCATTCAGGAAGCTCTAGTTTGGGTCAGGGGGGTCAGGATGTGCCTGTGGGGAAAGGGCAGGGTAGAGAACCATTGAAGAAGAGGTGACTCCAGCTTTTCCCGGCCACCTTCAGCTAGCCAGCACCGCGAGAAAAGTCTCTGCACACTCTGATGCACTGCTGTACTTTTGCATGCTCCTGCACAAACACACAGGCAGATGAACAGACGAGAGGGAGCGCTTCTTGCACCCATTAACGAATTAACAGGACGTAATCTAGCTCTATATAATTAGTCAGCGATACTCATTCACACTACAGTGATCACTATTATTAGCGAGAATGAGCAGCACAGCGGGAGATTGGCAAGCAAACCTTTTTGCCCAAAGGATCTCGATCGTAACAGCCAGCACCCCCTTACTTCAGCCACTAGGTCAGGGTCACTGATGAGCTTTCTGGTGTGTGAAAAGAATCCAGCAAGCAGTTTACTCAGTCACAGGGGCAACATTTATTTTCTTCATGGTATTGCTGCTGTTTTGCAGGGTATAGCACCAACTAAAGAAAGCTTCTGCCAGTGCAATGGGACGTAAATAAAGCATCTGGGGAGTAGAAAGGGAAATTTTATAAGGAAGAGCCTGAAGTTTTTCCTCCAAGAGGTTCTGTATGCATCCACAAGCTCAGTATATCTCTCTAGAAGGGATGACCGTGGGAGATAGTGCAGAAGTGCTCTTCAGAGCTGTGCTAAAGAAAATACTACCTGTGGAAGGGTAAAAGCAACACAATAGGTAAAAGAGAATCCATCCAGTGGAAGTGGAAATGGATGTAATACATCACCATTTATTTTCTGATGCAGACATTGAAGATAGATTGCCTGTTCTGATACTTATACACTAGTTGTGGGCTAGATTTCATCTCAGCACAGTGTATCACAGTTATTCAAGCAGCCACTGTAAGAATGAAATTACGCATCTACAAAGTGATTCCAATGCAGAGAGCTGCCTAAGACACTTATTATACTGTAATAATATAAATATGTAAACATTACACCCTAGAAGTCTTATTGATCCTTGCTACCAAACATGACATCATTATTAATAAAAATGTAATGGGAGAGTTATAAATATGCAAAATAATAGCATATTAACCTAAATAACACCAACAAATTGTACAGCTTAGCATAAAATTGAAAACCACTAACCAAACACTGTGTGGTTTGTTCATACTAGGAACAGTCAGGAATCATGCATAATGCAACAGTGCAACTGCTAACAACAGCCTCATGAAAATAATTTAAGCTAGTGCTGGACAAGCTCCAGGAAATCTGCCTAGAGAGTAAATGCTGAGATTTTCTTCTCTTTTTAAGTGAAAGAGCTCTGAGTTGTTTGGCTTGCTGTCCCAGGTGAGTCTCATTATAAGACAAAGGATCATTTTAAAAGTTAAGGAAGAGATAAACAGTTTATAAATAATACAAATATATACAGATATATTAAAGAAAAAAAAAAGGAACAACAAACCCCAAAAAACACAAACACCCTCCCCCCCAAAAAAAACACCAACCAAACACAAAAACCACTAGATAGGTCCAGACAGCTAGGAAAAGGGAGAAAAAAAGCAAGAAAAATAAGAAAAAAGAGAGTCTGTTGCCAAATGTTATTCATTAAATAAAAAGTATTACACTGCAGAAAAGAGTCCAGAGAACGTCAGTCAACATATCAAAGAAAGGTTAGACTATAAATTGTTTAAAGTTGGCATCATATTTTATATCCCTCTAAATATTGAATATTTACAACCTATATAAATAACATTATTACTATAAAAGCACTTCTTATAATAATTAGGAAGAGACACCACTAATGAGAGCGGAGATCATGCTGCAGTTCAAGCAGAAATAACGGGCCTAATGCAGAAATCACTTGTGGAGGTTTTTTGCCCTACGTTATGCAAGAGGTCAGACAAGCTCCTCCAAATGATCTCTTCTGGCCTCAGAGCCTACAAAATTTGGACATTTTAGCTGACAGAGGCTTTTCCTCGCTCTTCATCTTTTTTTTTCTTTTTGCAATGGGATGATGAAGAGGCACCCCAGAATTCTTTAAAAAAA
>NW_009601886.1:0-62200 GCF_000690535.1 Cariama cristata | reverse complement strand
GGGGTAAGAAAAAGCGGACCCAAACAATTTTAAAAAAAAAAAAAAAAAAAAAAAAAGCATTAGTCCTGACAAGGACTGAGCGAGTCAAGGACAGTGTGGAGAATCTGAGTCCCTGGCTTGGGACAGTGCCCTCAGCAAGGCTGTGCTGTTCCATATCCAGAGATCCCACCAACTGCAGGAAGACCCTGCCATCAGAGGCAGAGCTGGCAAGAATGCCTTTGTTTTACTCGGCAACCTTAAGGGCCAAGGGAGTATATTTTATTTTAATTATTTTTTTGTGTGTGTTTCCAGAACATGTTTCCTGAAATTTCCATTTAATGAGAATATGAAGGAAAGATTTAGTTTAGTTGAATGCAATCAACAGACACACACACACACAAGACCTGCCTGAATACCTTGCAAGCCACAATTCCTGTGATTTAGTTCTAATTGGATTCATAGCAAATTCTTAACGAAGTTTCCCTTATTTGCTAACTGCAAATTACCTAACAGCACTTGAAAGGTACATAAACCTTTCACTGAAACTGGGCTGAATTTGGAGTTTCTAATGAAGTCTCAAACTAGAAGAGATTTGGAGGATTTCATAATAATAAAAGTTAATTAACACTTTTATTCAAATCACTATGAAAACTTTAACTAGGTAATCCTCATCCCCTTCCTTGTGATATGTTTAAGTGTTGGTGAACTATCTGGAAAGCAAGTGTGTGTTTGTTCATGATTGTTTCCTTAATGCCATGATTCTTTGAATTCCTACTGTTCAGTATGATTTTAATTGTATTCAATGTTTGCAACTCTCGCAATTTTATTGTGATATTTGGGGTTTATGTTACATCCTTAACAAATAAATCTGTGGGTAGCCCAGATTTTCTGAAGTATTTTTCCAATCTTCATCATTCAGGAGGAGAGGACAGAAAAAAAAAAAGCAAACACACCCTAGAGTCTCAGAATCCAGAAGAGAAAAGAACCTCAAAATATTTAAGTAGTTCACAGAGCACCTTGTGGTTCCCTAGCATCAAACTCAACACCTGAAGATTTGGGATTATTCAGAACTTTCAGACAACGTACACACTGCTTTATGCTAGTGCCTAGCTCTAACTTTATATATACACACACATGAAAGCTACCTCACCTACACTGCCAGCATGAGAAGGGTAGGCTGAGGAACAGAGATGTGAAATGACTGAGCCTAAGAAGCTAGCCAGACCAGGGGCAAAGCGAGGCATAAAGCTCAATTCTGATTCTGAAACCAAAGCCTATCCTGAGAACGTGCAGACTTTTTTTCTTTCCCCTCCTTTTTTTTTTTTTTGATGCAGCTCCACTTTGTTTTCAGTTAGTGTATTCATTTCATACTGATACATTAAGGACATAAATACTGCCGCTTCTCACTATTTGAGCATGGAGAGATCTTTTAGTTAAACATTAGTGCTAAATTCTATCACTTTGACTTCTTCCCATCTGGTGATTCAGAAATGAAACTTCTTCCAGAGAGAATTTCACAGGCAGTAGGTGATATCCTGAGCTGCAACAACATTTGGTGGTTTTGGCTGTTCAATAATTCCTGTTCCTCCCAAAGTTCTCAGTGGAGGTGGAGAAGAAAAATGGAGGAGGAACACATTACGCATCCTCAGTGTTCCTGTTTAGCTTTACAAAAACTGCTGCGGGTGTCTTAGGTTGATGTGCAGCCTTTACTCACAATATCCCCTACTCAATCTTTCCTTAAAGTTCACATCATTTCCATTGTTGGGAGTCTGGCACTGAATTCAACAGACTGGAATAGTCTTACAGAAGGAACTAGATAAGTGTTTAAAAAAATAGTAGTAGAAGTGAAGAAGGAAGAGTTCTTATTTATCCTTCTTAGAGGAGGAATCAAGTGATATTCAATGACAGATTCAGAAATACACTTTGAATATATAACAGATATCAAAGTACATAAATGACCTGTGGAACTTATTGCTAAAGAAGAATACTGGACACCAAGAATAAACTGAGTTTCAGGGAGACATTACACTTTTCCACAGACAATGACAAGGCTTGCTGTTCCAGTAAGGTGAAACAGCAGAGCCTGCAGCATCTGTGGGCCTAGTACACCCTCCCCTGCAGCCATGGCCCATGCACATGCCTGCTTTGCAGATGACTGCGTTGTCTTTCAGCAGTCTATTTGGAAACGTCAATTGGCATCAAATCTGCTGGCCATATTCGGGCTTCTAGAACCTGTCACACTGAAGGAGAATCCCAGCACCCTCGCTCCCAGGGTGCACGCCAGCTCACCCAGCTCAGGCTGTTACTTGACAGAAAAACGTGTTGTACTTGAGTCTACCTTAAGGAATCAGCTGGAGCAAGCACACACAGAGGATTTTGGAAGGAATACAAGCAAATACATGTAAGGGCAAAAGGTGATAAGGAATCAAGGAGAAACTTCTCTAGAAGCAGGTATATTTGCTTCACTGACTTTTCTCTGTGTAACCAGACCAAAGGGACTGTCCATCTGACCTGGGATTGCAAACCCTGTGTTTCTAAATGCTGAAGTGACATTTGACAGAAAAACATGTTATACCTCCTCTATTACATAATTCCATTTATTAGCCTTTGGGTTCTAATGTCCTCCTAAGTGCCAGGTATGAATGTGCTACAAGCGCATGGCATGCTTTTCTTCATGAGTTGTCAAAGGGACTGTCCATCTGACCTGGGATTGCAAACCCTGTGTTTCTAAATGCTGAAGTGACATTTGACAGAAAAACATGTTATACCTCCTCTATTACATAATTCCATTTATTAGCCTTTGGGTTCTAATGTCCTCCTAAGTGCCAGGTATGAATGTGCATGGCATGCTTTTCTTCGTGAGTTGTCAGTATACATGGAAGATCACTCTATCAAGATGTAAGGGTTCACTTTTTGCATATAGGATTAAAATGACTTCACCTTTTCTGCATCAACCTTTCCACATAACATACCATAGCCTATTCATCATACTTGCCACATCTGAGACAGGGACTGCACACTAGCTACAACATTTTAAACAGTGAGTTTGGTAGAATTGTTCATTTCCTCTAAATCACAGGTAATTGCCATCAAGGAACTCAGCACTGTAAAGTGGTGAGATCTTATCTTGCAAAGAACAGAGATGGCACTTATTATCATCCTATTGGAATTTTTATATAGTGAAAACTAAGTTGAAAAGGATCAAAATTGTATGTTTGCCTTCACAGCCAATGCTCCCCATATAGATAGGCATATACATACCTACATATGTATATGTGTATCTGTGTGTGTGTATATATATAAGCTCATGAATGCGATTCTCTTCTTTTAACAAGAGCATATCTTTGAAAAGGCAGAACAGCTTTCATTAAAACAAGGATTTCAAGATTAGACAGTGCAGTACTGTGCTGCTCTGAAGCCCCCCAACAAGGGAAGAAGACATACATTCATATATTATTCTGTGTCACAGAGTTTATCTTCTTGGATTTCAGAACATAAAAGGAAAAATTTGCAATAGGCACAGCTCCACTTCAACATCTAAACAAACTTGAATGCTGCAGATGGTTAGGGCTAAATCTTGCTATTTTTTTTGGAGTTTCAGTAATAACTTCTAGACATATTAAAACCTGCATTTTAAAAACAGTTTTAATTCCCATTTTCATGTTTGTTTTCTGCTCTAACAAGTTTTTTTTTATTGTATTGTAACATCAAAAAATAAGTTTTTTCCTCCTTAGTCTAACTACCTGGATTTCAGCAGAATCTCTGATATCTGGGTCCAACCTTACAGACTGCTATAACTGTGCAAATACAACAAGAGCCAGATGTGGCTATTCAGCAAGGTTTATTCATGTACAGTGGAGGGAGACGATAAAGAAACACCTGAGCAAAGGACTTACTCCAAATGACAGAAATTTGTTTCCTCTATATTTCCTTAAATAAATGGTTATTAAGGTAATGTATAAGTTCTATGCATTTCGTTTGTAGGGATCATTTGATTTTATTTTTTTTCACAAACACATCTTATGAAATTTGTTAAGAAGATGTTAGGTAAAATGTAAACAGTAACTTGTGGTCAAGTATTTATTTTCTTTCTGCATGGAAAATTGTAAAGCCACACTTCCAAAGGAGAAGAATAAAATTAGCACTAGCAACATTTTACATGGCAACTGTGCATGTTAAATACAGTGCAAAACCTTTCAAGTCTTGCAAAAACAGCGTTGCTGCAAACAGTCTTTAGTGCTCTATGGTTTGTACACTAAATTGTACTCTAACCATATGGGACTTATTTTTGGTAGAAAAGGAATATTAACCTTTGTTTACAGTCTTTGAACCTAGCAAGGATCAAGAGAGCTGATCCTTACTGCAGCAAGATCTGATATAACAGGGCTGGTATTGAGAAGGGAAGGGTCTACATCTCTTCTGTTAATGGTTTCTGAAATGCAGAAGAAGGGATTCGAAAAAGGAAGAACACACTCCTTCCTCCACCTCTGCTACTGCAGAGAGAGAGGTCTGTCTTGTGGTTTTCCCACTACCACAAAAGAGTTTTTTAAAAGACTGACAATTAAAGCCCAATCAAGACGGCATCAGCGTTGCTACTAACAGGTGTCCAGAGAGACATTCTGTCAACTGTGAACTTGCCTGTCTCTCTGCTCTGCTCCCCCCCTCTTCCTCTGAGGAACGCAGCTAGCAATTTTCACCAAAATGCTTGTAGCAAATCAGGAGGTAAGCAGACCCTCCGTGGTCCCACAGAGACAGACAGGCTTCTGTTTGTCAGTTTGTCCACTAAGGAGCAGTGAAAGCTGGAACAGGGAAAAGTCCAAGTACGCTTATAAAGAATCCTGTTAGTTTTACTACTGGTATGCACTATACTTTACCCTTACTATTCTCTTTCTCAGCTTGATAAAAA
Source organism: Cariama cristata (assembly GCF_000690535.1). NCBI lineage: Eukaryota > Metazoa > Chordata > Aves > Cariamiformes > Cariamidae > Cariama > Cariama cristata. The sequence goes on along the minus strand of NW_009601886.1, from coordinate 57,315 downwards.
GCTTCTTTGGAAAACTAGCTACATCCTTGCCCTTTCCCAAATTATTTCCCTCTCTTGTCCCATGCCTTCTTCAGCTTCCCCACTCCCACTTCTAACTCTCAGGCTGCCTCTAGCACTGCTCTTCATGTAAGCCTGCACTGAAATTCATTAATGTCAAGTACAAAGGATCCATCTCAAAGACACCGCAGAACATGTTTCTTATGCATTAGTACAGAGCATTAAGGACAAAGGCACATTGTACAGTAACGTAATTGTTTTTATTCCCCTGTTTATATCCTAACAAAAGCTGGAAATTAACTTTCAGCTCATTTCTCTTCTGCTTTTTGCAAGCCTGCTTTGCAATATTTCTAGAAGACTCTTGAACACCTTACCTGAGCTCTTGAGATCTGATAGTCTTAGTGCTGCAGCAACTTTTGGCACACAGTTTACTGCATGCTTAGAAAGCCAGGTGCATACAGCCCCAAGTTCCTCTTCCTCACAGCCTGCACCAGCCAGGTTTGATGTATCGCCCACGTCCAAGTCCTGCTGCTGCTCGAGGATGAGGCTATTCCGACAAGTGTGCCAGGGAGCAGCAAGGGCAGTGCTGCCGTGCAGGGAGCGATGAGCGAGGAGCTGAGGGTGACCATAGCGCAGGCAGTGCCGTTCCTGCCAGGGCACCCTCCTGCACTGCCTGAGCACCTGGGGACAGCAACTGGGACAAGTTACTCCCGACTGCGCAGAACTGGGGCTCCTGGGCCATGGACAGGGCTGGGGGAGGCACCGTGCTGGCAGGTCAGGGCCAATAGCCAGGGTGACCATGCTCTCAGGGTCATGACAAAGTGCTCTGGTTCTCTGTGGGTCAGTCCTGCTAGCTTCTTCCCTGCTTGCAGAATAAAGTTGTCTTTCACCAGTGGATTTCAGCTTTACTTTGTGCCAGTTGAGCTACGCTGGCCACATACAGTGACTCTGATGGGTTCAAATTTTCCATTTCTTCCTCTTCGCTTTTCGCCTGCTCTGCGGATCATGAAGACAGCCACATGGCCTTATTTATCTACATGTCTATATTGAAATCAGGCACAAGTATGTGCTTTATTCAACTCATTGCTTCTGCCTACAAGCAAGGCTTTACTTACTGGTAGTTGAACCGTATCTGCAAACCCTATCATGCCTTTGGCAACCAGGAGGGAGCAAACTCACTCCCCCATGCCCTCACGCTCCAGAAAGTGTGCAAGACAAAAGTAAAGGCATTCACAGCTAAATATATGCACCTTCTAGGCCCCAAACTCCTTAAAAGAGATCTGTATCCCTTAATGAAACAACCTCGGTGGCTACTAGGCTGTTTCGCCATCAATATAGGTCATGTGTTAGAGAGATAAATTAGCTATCTACCTGCGTATAGAAACCCACTGCACCACAAATGCACAGCAAGTATATCATCATTCCCGTAACAACACATTAGCAGTTCCCTTTGAGCAGTAGTCTGTGTTATCCCCATTTTTCATATCACACATCCTCTTTTCTAACACCTGAAATCATTTCTTTACTGCTGGGAAAAAAATAAAAGACACCAGTATTACAATACATGCTTATTTTCAGGCAACTGCACAATCTCATGTTTTGACATTAAAAGTCTCTGGCAATCAGTTAGTCATTTCACAAAGACTGAATCAGCACTGTCACTTATTGTTTTAAGTCCTTCCTATCAGACACCCATTCACTTTGCCAAGCAGTGTCTTAATAATTCTGTTCAGACTCTCACCACTGCTGCTGTCACTGCTGCTCTTGCACTGTAAGTACAATCAATAGCTGGATGGACAAAAATTAAATCATTTAATGGATTCTGGTTGAGTTTATTTAGGTCACAGCGTTGCCCAATGCTTCTGGCAGCCAACATTATTTCATATTTCTGTATTGTCATAACAATGCATGTTTCTACTTGCTTGCTATGCAATGGCATGTCAGCAGAAGATGCAGTCTGGCTAGATGATTGAGTGGAGTCATGAGAGAAGCCTATGATACATCTGGTCAAAAAGCAGAAGATGCAGTCTGGCTAGATGATTGTGTGGAGTCATGAGAGAAGTCTATGATACATCTGGTCAAAACCACAGAGGTTTCTTTTCAGCTTCTTGGTTGCTACAGCTAGCAGTCACAACTGTTTATCTAAGCATGCTCCTTCCTTTCTCTGGAGACGATCATGCCTATTCTACAAGTGTGCACATTCACACTTTCTCAATATAAGCCTTCATATGCAGTATAATCTTATGACAGAGTACATAGGTCTTAGTTTCCATGCCTTATCTAACATGGAAAAGGCAGCATTTGCCAACATTGCTGTGCTATGGGGAAAGGAAAAGCTGCAGCTATTTCTTCTCCTCACTTTAGTAAAAATGGATTCATAATCCTGGAGTCATGATAAACAGAATTACCCCAAGTTCATTAGATCCTGGCAGAGCATGCACTCCTGGGCGTTGAAATAGAGATGCCTGGAAATTATTATTGGAATTTGATTGCTGGAAGTTAGAACAGGACCATTCCCAGACATGTGGAGATTCACTGGATCATCCATGGGGCTGCTGTAAATTAAACAATAGAATGAGTCATCCTTTTCCAGCTGTTGGCTTAGCAGAACACAAGGGTGATTTAAAGGCCTCTATCTTCTGGTATTGTTCTCTGGTGAAACCAAAGAACTGTTTAACCCTCTCTTGTATTGCAAGGAACAAATGACATATGGAGATCTGAATGGTGATAGGGTTTATGGATGGTACCAAAAATAATAAATCTACGTCCCTTAAAATGCTGAGAGCTCTTGATCTGAATGGACTATGTGAAAAAGTCCATTTAGCTACAGCGAGCAAGTTTCTTGCCAGAGTAGGCAGAAGCTGCAGTTCAACACTTTTCCTTACCAGGAGTCTGGTAGTACAAATTATAGCTGATCTACATTGCTAGAAAGCCTGTGGGAAGCTAAGGTAGAAACATCTGAGAAAGTTTTTGTGCTGTATAAGGAATGTAAATACACAGTTGAAGCCAATGAGTGATGAATCCAGCTGAGAATGTGCTAAATATTACGGTCTACTACAGAAATATGTAATTGTAAGCATGCTTATTACACTAAGCATAATCAGGGATTTTTTTACAATGTTTTATTTACTTGATAGCATGCAATGGTTTGGAATAAATAGGCTTTTTAATCTGTTTCTAATTGGCATGTTATACTTCTGAATCAGGAATAAAAGGAATTAATAAATGTTACAAAAATTGGATTGAATATAAGATAAATTAGAATAGAGTCATTATAGTACTTCGACTAAGTATTTAGAAATTAAATTATAAATATATTTGAAATGTTAATCATTTACCCAACAGGCTATAACAGCTTGCCATGCACCATTATAATTTGTCATGTAAATCTATATTTAGACATGGAATAAAAACGTAGGGGTAAAAAAAAAAAGGGTACTGTGTATGGACAGTCATAACTGTTGCAGAGCAGCATTGACTCTCCTTGATAATTTCAGAATCTACTCAAATCCTGAACAGAGGAAAACACCAAGAAAATCTGTAAATGGCCAATACAATTTCCTTTTAAAAAAGTGCTCCTTGCATAACTTATGAAGACAAGTTAAAGATGCCAGATTAGATCATGATCAATAGAAGAGGCCAAATGTACTCAGTGACGCAATGCTCTATATATCTTAGGTAAATCTGTCTTATTTCCAGTCTCACTGAACACAGCCATCGAGTCTGCCTATCTTCACAGAGCCCTGATGAGCCGTGGAAGTGTCATTTTCCATGGTTTACAGGCAAGAAACGAAGATATACAGGATGAGACCCTTTAATAATTTCAGCAGCTAAATCTCTCTACCATCCCACAGTGCCCACCCGAATACCACCTTACCCTAAAAGTCCTCAAGCCGCTGTCACTCCCGTTCCCAGACGAGGCACGCTAGGCAGGCAGAGTGTCTGCTCTCAGCACGGACAGTCCGAGTAGTGGCCCCCGGAGCAGCTCAGCTGTGGCACAGGGCCAAAAGCAACAGACCATCCTTTCCTTGTAGGCTGCCCTGCACAGGGTAGGTAAAAATCATTCCCTGCTGGTTCTGTAACTCAGAATCTCGGCAGCCCAAGGCAGGGAGTAAGCTAATGCTGTGATGCCCCGATTCTGATGCAATGCAAAGGGTAGTAGATAGGAAACCACTAAGTGCACAAGAAGGAGAAGGGTTTTTGGCCCTGCGTGTTATCAACTTCAGTAGTTTTATTGAAAGCCTCTTGATATTTGATGTTACAGACTCCGAGGTACACAAGAAAGTCTTCTTATGTAATATCTGAGGTGTTGCAGCCCTGTGGTTGCAGAAGTAATCAAGTAAAACAGATCCCAAAGGTTTTTTTAAAAAGATACAGACCTTTGTACACCTGACTGTTAAAGCAAATCCTTGATGTGTTTAGAAACTGACTAGTTAGTTGCACCGCAACTTCGTTGTATCCTTTCTATTGACAGGTTGTGCCATTAGGGCTTTGATAACAGCTAACAAACTCTCCTCTATCGACAATCAGTATAGGTGGCCGTTCCCTTACTGACTGTTTTCTAACAAAATGAGGACCCAGCCTCCACTGCTTTGGTACCAATAAGACAATAAACGATCAATACTTCATGTCTCGGCATTGTGTAAAGAAGATATATCTTCCATTCAGGTCAACAATTTGGGTACAGCTGAAGAGCTGAGCTATAGTAAAGGAGAGATGCTTGAAATGACACTTGCTGCCAAGCATCACTTTAGGCTTTCAAAGTCAGAACAGAATTCTTGAAAACACTTATTTATTTTCCAGCTATCCCTAGAACTAGCTACAGTTCAAAATTATCTAGTTTATAAATGATACAGACCCATGGGTGTCTGCAGGAAGACACACCTTGAATACATCAAGAACATCCCAACATTCAGCCTATGCTACTCACATATACAACAAGATTCACCTATCTCACATGCCGAGCCTAATTTAGGATCCGAATGTGATTACTGCATCCCGACTGCTCCACAGCTGGTGTCCAGAAGGTGAAAGCAGAGTTGACATACACCCTCTGGCCGAAGAGATTTGACCACCCCTCTCCTCCACAGTGGCACTGTGAGAGACAAGAGAGAGGCTTGTCCTTTGCATGGGATAACTGGGTATTTAACAGAAAAGAAGGGGGAAAGCAAGAGAAGCCATGACTTTCCAGGTCTTGCTGCACTGAGTGATTAATATAAAAGTCCCAAGAGCAGAAACTGGAAAAAATTTCCCCTCTTGTGCTGAGTGCCCCTGTTGCTAGGGCTGGTACTGTCTAGATCAACAGACAAAGTAATTGCTCCATACCATGCTGAAGTGCGTTGGTAGGACCAGTTGAGGGTATGACTTCTATAGCATCACACTGCTACTGGCAGGACTATTCTGCTGGGTTCAAATCCCCTCAGGTGGTGGGAGAAGTTAAATGTTGGTCTTTGGCACTTAAAGACAATATGCTACTTGGCATACCACCAGCTAAAAAGGACATGCTGCTTCTGTTCTGTTAGCCATGTTTTATGAACAGCCTGTTTTTGAGAGCACTTGTGAAATCAAAGCCCTGTGCTTCAGAGACGACAAGACACTAACCAGGTAAACAGATCTGAGAAAACTACCAGGCCACTCAGTGATGGCCAGACCAAAGCGCCTATGCACAGGCTGCAGAGCGAATGTGAGTTTTACTGGCAGGAGTTCTAGTTTCTATGTTCTTTAGATACCTCCAAGGCTGAAGCAGCTGCAATTATTTATGAAAATATAGATTTTGGATCTGGGAGCCTTGCATGGCATTTTAGGAGATACAAACCATTTATGAGATACCCCTAAGTGACTGTGGTTTCCACTAAAAAGCACTGAAATATCAGAGTCCCTCTGTGGATCCTGACCTAAAGCTGTAAACAGTCTTTAAATTCCTTCCTACACCTGAGTCTCCCAGGGGGACAAGGCAATTATTTACAAAGTCAATTGGCCCATGACAAGGAGGACTTTTTTTATATTCTTTTTCATTCCCAGCTCCACTCTTGTGCCTTTCTTCAGGACTTGTGCCTCTTTTCGGTCACACAATATACACCCCGCATATTTAAGTTCACCATTCCCCAGAGGGAACTCTTGAATTTACTTGCTGTCCTGGTGTGCGGATGAGTAAATTGGGAATGGACAAACAGTTGATTTGTATTTATGGTGAGCAACTCCTGTGAAGTCTAAAAAAAAGTATTATGAGTAGAAAAAAACAAAGAAAAATAAAACCTACTTTAGTAATAAAGATAGATTTTTAAATGTCCATGAAGCCTTTGGCCAGATCTTCAGGTTGAACTCAACAGTGTAACTCAGTTGACTTCAGTTTTTCTCAGAGACTTTGCCTTCACAGAAATTGTTTCAGTTTTCCCTACTTTGAGATCTGAGGTCCTATTTACAGTACAATAAGTTTTAAAAAGCCGTATCCAGGAATCTACCTCTGCAATGTTCTGCTTGTGTTTTAGGTTTGATATTCTTTTCCTATCATGAATGAAAAAAAAATAGCAACATTAAGTAGGAGAATGTTATTGTAATATCCTTAATGTATATGATCTTGGTTTGTCAGAGGTTGAACATTTACTTTCTGCTTTTTACTTCATTTTACAGTTCCTAGCTGATGGAAACTTTCGTGTCCGGTCTTCCTGTTGGTTCAGTAGCTCCGAAACTCAAGATGCAAGGTCTGTGTTTCCTTAAAAGGCTGCATGCTGAGCTCCTAATAGAAATATCTCACTTTTGCTCACTCTGACAGGAATATTTAAATGCATCCATCACTGACAAAGCTCAAATCAAATCAGATATTAATCAAAGGCTTCATTTTTTCTCTTTTCTTTTAATTTGAAAGAACTACAACAATAGAATAAATTCAGTAAGAGGAAAATCACTCCTGTTGTAGAAAATGCACATCCAAACTACTGAAGATGTTTTTGCCAAAGGCAGTGCCCACATCACTGTCTTCTACCCTATTATTTCTCCTACCTTACTCCGTTGCGTGAATTAATTTCAGGCTCAGAAAGGCTGGCCCCGTGGCCGTGAAATTTCCTGGCTTTTATGGGAGAACTCCTGAGAAAGCTCCAGTGGCTCAACACCTAAAACTGACCCAGAAAAGCCCCAGAAAAAACAGCAAAAGCTATGCTTGTAGAAAGAGATCCAGCTTTGTAAAAAGTCAGGATCCCCAAAAGCCTGTGTGGTTCACTGGAGTAATTACAGACATTAGTCCTTCTAGCAGGAGAAGTTACAAAATAATACCGTATCTCATCCCTAAAATGCAAAGTAGTTTTCTCTCAGTCCCCTGTATTTGCACAGAGCCTCAGCCCTTGGACTGACATGGCAGAAGTAGCTCTGCCTAACGAGGGCGGCACTCTGGAAGGCTCTTTCTCCTTACAGAGCAAAATAATGGAGAACGATAGAACGAATGCCTACATACATATGCATGTACACACACAGTTAAGCAGACAAAGGATGATTGTATAAGCACTCCATAGCCCTCCCCACCCCCTCATCTCCCCCCAGTTTGTACTGGTTAAAATCAAGAAGTCCATCCTAAAAAGGATTTTATTCTACCCTGCTGTTTGGACAAGTAGACACCACTACTATGAGAAGGATACAGATTTCAACAACCATCGTTTTATCATCTAGTCAGGGACAGAATGAATAGGGCAGTGCCAGTAGCAGAAGGCAAAAATACACCCCCCACACATATAGACAGTGATTCAGAGAAGTTTTCCCTCCCCTCACCACAGGCAGGTGAGCTGCTCTGTGCTCCAGCCCCGCATAAAAGATCCCACTGCAACATTTCTATTCGAAAGAAGACCAGCTGAGAGTGCAGAAAGGTATCCACACAAGTTTCCTCTTCCACATTTCTTCCAGGGTGCTTCGGAATTGCATTTCACACTTTTGCTTTGCATAAGCTCTTCAGAATCCCTGACTTTACTTCTGCTAACAGTTCAGCACACTTTCTGTGCAAAGTGGTACACATTGCATTTCATTGTTCTTACAGGAATCAAGACAAGAGGCTTTATATTATACTATGCAGGCAACTCTCTGTATTTATCAGCATAGTTCCTTTGAAATAAAAAAGCTACGTCATTTACTGGCTGAATATTGGGCCATATATGAAATTCAGGTATAGAACTTAGTGCTGATATGCAATGGAGCAGTTTTAAGTAGTAAATATGATATTTGAAAAAATATAGGTATGTTTCAAAACTTTTATAACTGAAGATCTACAACTCCCTTGCACTTTCTTTCTCTGTTTACCATAAACACACATCACTTCACTATACATAGTGAGATGGATATGTGCTGCATCTGGGACAAGGCTTTCTCTTTGGATGAGTGACAGAAATCCTAAGCTCTGTTTGGAACTGCAGTTTTCTAGCAAGTATTAGACAACAATTTGAGACAGTTTTGATGTCCAGATCACAATAGCAAGCTGTAAAGAGAGATGCCTCTTATTTTTTGAAGTAGTGTTTTAAAGTGAAGGCAATATGATTTAGTGGCTCTTGTTTATTCAAGTCAGAGATTCAAGTTTCAACTACAAGAATATTTCTTACCCAAAAACATTGTAGAAAAGGAAATGCAGGCAAGGAAGTATACAGTCTGAATTCATAGGCAGGGTGTTAAAAAAAAAATAACACATGTCTGTGTAAAACTAGATATAAACTTTTTTTTTTCTTAGAGTGAAACATATCTTGTCACGTTGACCATCTCAGAAAAGTCCTCTCTATTCTCCCCAAGGATCACTTGCCCTTCAGCTCCTAGTCAGATAATGACAGTTACCCTCCAGATATTCCTCTCATGGGAAAGCATATTTTTAGTTGTGTTTTAGCAGACCCAGTACCTCATACTCAACCAACTCTCTGCACTTAAAATCAACAGAGATACAAGAATCTACATTTCCCAGTCTCAACATTTCTATGGCAAAAGAAGGAGGAACGGCTTTTCATGAAAGAGCCCTTGTGCATCTGACCACTCTCCTGGGAAAAGTGAACTATGAGAAGCTACAGCAGTTAATTCCCACTTCTAGTTTTGCAAGGACACCTGGGCAGAAATAGAGACCATTGCAACAGGCAGATAGAAGCAATACCTACAAGTGCCGGATTTGAAAGCCCTTATAACAAGTTAGTCACTTGTGGAAGATAAGTGACTCCTGTATGGGATCAAAGGACCACACAGGACCCACATGAACCAGCTCTTCTGTCCCTGGGCTTGTTCTGTGCCCAGCCAGCTCATGGCTCTCTGCACCATGTGTCAGGAGCTTGGGGTGCTGGGGAATGAAATGGTGAGATATCCAGAAGAGTGCTGGATGAAGAAAAGGTTAAAGAGAAGGGCATGGCAGAAGCAGTTTTCAGCTGCTGATGAACTTGGAAAGACATGAAAAACTGCCACTTTTTTCAAGTAAGGCTTAGCTCCAAAGATATTGCTAATTGTTTTTGTAAAGATAGACTAATGAACTAGAGCACTCACAGGTATACACTCACAGAGTGCCGCTAGACACCGCCTCTCAGTTATCCATTTCTGGGCAAGGCATGGGTTGTTACCTCAGCACCAGCTGTAACCGTGCTGGAGGGACTGTGCTCTTCCCAGCCTCAGAGGTTTGATACACGAGTCCATGGAGTCTTGAGGAGGAGAAGCTGTTCTGCAAGTGACAGCCACTCAGTCTGGTGTTAAGGACTGCCCATTCAGCTTCTCCTCCAGTAAATTGCCAAGCTGAGGTCAGTGAACTCCACTGTGGGACACCAACGTGGCTGTTTTGTCATGACCATGATGCAAGAACCCCTATCAGTAGCCCTAACCAGTCCTTTCATTGCATTGGTCCTACTCCAGTTTCCAAAATATTTCTCAGTCACAGCAATCTGTTTAAAGGCAGCCATGCTTCACGGAAAATCACTGTAAACAAACCTTCGTGTTGATGTAGGATGAAACCCTCAAGATGTAAAGGATATGAACCAATACACAGGCATAATTTCTATATTTTCTTAGAGCAAAACAGCCTCCCGCCTCTCCTCAGCTCCTTCCCTCTCATTCATCCTTTCCCATATCAAATGCACAAATTTATCATTGACTGTTCTTCAGGGAATTAACGCTTCCAGCAAAGCACTGCGGTGACAGGCATGCTGTGCAGAGAGGTTCAGAGATTTCCCAAAATGGCAGTGATGAGAACATTTTTAAAGGAGGGATGTGACCTGTGAGGGGAAACATGCCAGATTGCAATTTGCTACAGCACTGAAGGGCCACTAAAAGCACAACTCTCACCTTTCCTCTCCTTATTTTTAGATTTGAATGAACTCCAAACAAAGACTGCATGATTATTACTGAAACATTTTAGTGACAATATATTGCTGACAAATTTGTATGATGTCCTAAGGGTGTCTTTCTTTAATTAAACAGAGACTCAAGAGCTGTTTGGGCAAGAGGTTCACATTAAAAAAAATAAAAATTTAAAAAACTAATCACCATAGCCTATGAAGAAAGACACCCATTACAAAACAAAGTTCCCTTGGAGTATGGTGTAAATGTGTTTCCAGTTGCAGAGGTGCCAAACTAACAGAAATTATGTGATTATATTTAAGTTTATTTTGATTTTCTTGCCCTCTCAAGAAAATTTTGAGCCATTCAGAGAGCTCACAGATGTGAAACAATATAGGACAGATTCTACCATTTATATGCTGTGTGTTGGGCCAGACTCTTCAAATCTACAGAGGAAATGCCTCTTTGCACAGGATTTGATAAATTAAGTGTGCACACTTTGTAAATCCCATCAGACTTTCATTCTCTGGCACAGACTTTTTGTTGTTTGTTTGTTTTTTTCTTATTTATTTACTGAAAAAACAAGAAGATCTGGAAAAAAACTTCCTAGTGAAATGCAGCGGTCATTAGATTAGACTCTTAAATGAGTTTTGCATGGTTGAAAGTCAACTGACTTTACTGTTGCTAAAGCCAAAATGTGAATGAGAGATCTATAGAAATACACGTTTCAGTACGATCAGTCGATTAAGCAATCTCATTGTTCAAACACTGCTAAATGCCTTGCAGTTATGAGATTTTAAACATCAATACTGTTTTTAAAAGTCAGTATATTACTTTTTCCTCTAGAATTTTATTGCATCTATCTACACTAGAATTAGAGGACTCCTGCTGAGCAGTAAATGCACTGAGACTGAATACCATGAAAGACATCAGGCAGTTCAACCCAGCTAGCGAGCTTAGTCATCATGAACGATTCCTGTGCTTGACGGAAAACCTCCAAACTCTTTGCCGGTGTGTCCAAATGAGGACAGCTATATATACTTAGAGTTGAGGTTACTGGAAGACAGCACACTGTTTCTCCTGGAACGAGGTGCTACAGAAACTCCACTAAAATACTTCAAATTAGGAAGGTCTATGGGAAAACGATCTGGTCCAGCCTCTGGGATATCACACTGTACTAAAAGGGTTCTACACATTAAATTAATTGCTGGTTCACTTAAAATTAATAAAATATTTCCCTAGCACTTTAGTCAGCTTGCCAGAGGGTGTCATTGAATCAACAGACTTGGCTGAATTTTTAATAATTTCATGATCTCTGGAGCATCAAATATAAGGTATTGCAGGAGGTATGCCAAGCCCTCAACGGCCTTCTTAGCTAGTCATTATTAGGAGGTAGATTAGCAGAAAGACTGGAATGGATTCTTCTCTCTCATACATCGACATAAATAAAGAATAAAGCACTAAAGTGCAAAAAAAAATGCAAAAGCTAAATCAGTCTTAGTGCTCTTTAAAACTGCATTGACAATTGTTAAATATACGGTAATGTTTTCCTTTATGTTCCCTTTTCGTAGCCAGTTCTTGTATTTACTGTATCATTTTTTCAGCTTTGCTGTCACAGTCTCAGCAATTTACAAGAACAGTTCATAAAACATGAATGCAGGTAGCAGGTAAAGGAGTTGGACAGAGGAGGAAGAAAAATTACAGATGAAGGGGAAGCAGAGCTCTGCCATTGCTAGTTAGTGAGGGAGAAGTGTCTGAGATGCCATTAGTAAATACTGTGATTCCTTTTGTGCCTTTTGTGGTTTTAGGCAATTATCTATTGCTAATGAGAACTGCACAGAGAATTCAAATTCAATTTGCGGACATTTTCAATATTTTAAAAGTTAGATTCATCCTGACAAGGAAAAAAATTCCAAACATTGCAGAAAGGTCTGTAAAAAAAAATTCTGACAGGAATTTGTTTTTTTTTCCACATTCTATATTCTCATTTAAAATTGGAAGTCTTTTAAAAAAGAAAATTTAAAATGTTGTGCATAAAAAAAACCCTCTGCAGAATTATGATGATACTCATTCCTCCCCCCACCCCCCACCGCCCTTATTAATTCTTTCTCTAATCTTTGGGAAAATAAATGTAATTAGATACATTAATTTGAAAGAATGGCATTTTCCAAGGCCAAATGGTCTGTCAACGTTTTCTTTAACCTAGTTTATTGTTACTGCAAGTGAAAGTGGAACACCTAGAATATGCATTGTCATGAAATCAGGCTGATACATTCTTTGTTCCTAAGTGCAATACTCAGGAGTGCATTCTTGTGCAGAACTACTCTGGGGGATAGAGGGAGGTCTGCAGAGAAAAAAGAGCAAGTAAAATTATCTGACCTGCTACATTTCAGACCTTTTGAGGTAGTAGACATTATGGTAGCTGGTATTTATTCTTAGTGAACTAACACAGTATGTTAATGAACTGAGGTTGTTCACTGACCGATGAGTTGCACCTCTCAAGCCCAATGGTACCTCCATAGTGATTGATACCTGCAGAGCAAATCCAAATCACTCTGCAAAGTCTTGATTGATGTGAACCTCAAGCACTGCGCCCTTCTGGAGGACAACCAAGCGCACATATATGAAAAACTCAGGACACTAAATTTCTCAAGCAACATGTCTTTTAGGTTCCAGTGATACTGTAGTCTTTCAGTGAACATTCCAGTATGTGTGGGCAGTGTCAATGACTTCAGGTACAAAACTATATATACCTGCAGCACACTGCAGGGTCAGAGTCTCAGGGTTGTCTTCCCGCATAAAGTCTGAGCTTCATATATAAGAAGCACCAAGCTTTCTACTAGATGTGAGAATAGCCTGATACAATTTTGGTAACAATTCTATAAAGAAGACAATGCTCAATTATATTTCTGAGGTTTGAGTATTAGTTACCTTTCACATTAAAAGTTAAGAATGGGGGGCAGGCGTATAGTCTGTGTTTTACAGAAACTCATTTACATTACAGTGGTGTATTTTCTAAGCACAGGAAGACAATCTTTGCTCTAGAGTGTAAAATCTGAAAAGACAAAGATAAATTACAGTCTAGAAAAGAGAAACAATAAATAACCTTAATGGTAATCACTAGTAGCTCTTGTTAATTATAGAATTTCTCCCCTCACTTTCCTTTTTTTTTGAATTTGTTAATTCAGTTAATGCACTAAATTCACTGTCTTTAACAGCTACTCCAAGTTACAATGCACTGCATTTATGTCTCTCTTCCCCCAATGTTCAACTCTCTCTCTGTACAATTCAACCATGAGATAAATCCCCAGGATAGGTAAGAGATTTAACCTGATAGACTTACCTTACTCTTCCAAGGTAGCAGGCATCTTCATCTACCATGTAGATCCCTGGCAGGTCTCAAAACAATTGCTAATCTCATAAACCTCCCCATTGCGGCCGATCTGCATTGCCAAATCCACCTAACCACTGCATTGCCAAATCTGCCTAACCACTGCATTGCCAAATCTGCCTAACCACTGACATCACCCAATAACTCCTGTGCCACTCAGGGTTCTGGATCAACCTAAAGCTTCACAGAAGGATTCTCATAGTGGTCAGGAGAATACCATAAAACTAGGCAGCAGAACTAGGACAGGCTGGCAACATGGAGCAGAGCCTTACCAAACCTACAAGCAGGCAGCTGGGATTACAGGGAAAATAGCTAGAGATGGAGTTAGCCCTAAATGAGAGGTCCTAAATAAGGATTCAAACCCCAGTATGGGGCAGAAACTGGACCTGAGGTCTTCCAAATCTCGCAGAAGAGCTCAAAATAAGCTATTCTCTTTGAGTAAGGCAGTTCCCCCAACTGCTCAATTACTTTGTGTGAGTAACGATAGACAAGTGACTTGAGGCTACCATGAACCTGGTGACTGCCCTAATCCCTGATCTATAGAATCAGCCTCTCTCTTGTTTAATGAATATTTAATAATAACACTTCCTTTCCTCACAGACATGTCACGAGGTAAAAATTTTTTAGATTGTTAGGTGCTCAGATACCAGACAAAGAAAACCATCTCAAGTATAACCAGCTATCCAACAAGCCTAGGGCATCAGAGACCAGAGAAAAGACAGATTTAGATGGGACTAGAGGTTAATAGGACTGTATTTTCACTTGGATAAAGAAACAAGAAAGTCACATCTGAAGCGGAAAAGGAGCAAGAGAAGAAACAAAGGACTAAAATATTAAAATAGAGCAGAATAGAAGTTTCAGTAAGTAATTTGACAGGGATGAAAACTCTGGTGAACAAACAGCCCCCTTTTTTATGTTTTCAAGCTCTACACCATTAGCTGAACTCTTCATTGCCAACTTGTTCAGCTGACAAGTGCCTTGTTACACTTGTGAGAGAGTGTAAGGATTTTAAGAAAACGTCTAGCTCCAGCTCAGCTCAGCAGGCTGAAAGTTCAGAGGGTAGGAAACCATTTACCATGTGAATAAACTGCAAAATGCCTTTGAAAATTACATTTTTAATTACAGTTGACATTTCTGAGCCTCCTGCTGATGGTATCTCTCTAAAATAAAAAAAATGACATAATTTAAGACAGAGAAAACACTATAGAAGAGACAGTAAAACAGCTCACAAGCTACTACTGATAGAGGTATTGACTTCACATTGCCACTCACCACAGTTTTGTCCAAACACCTCTCATGCATTAATGAGCTTCATCTCATATAAACTCTCTGAATTAGCAAAGCAGCAGTATTCCTGATTCACTGAGAGAGTTCAGGAGCAATTTCTAACTCTTCAGCTCAGCTCAGTAATTGAATTACCATCTTATTCCACCACCTGTGATCCAAACCTCTGTCTTTTTGTGGTTCCTCCAGTATCACAGATGCACTCCTCAGGGCTGAATATCTTCAGTGTAAGGGGAAGCTACCGTGCCCTGCTTCCCTTTTGGAGCTCCAATTATAGGGAAAATGCTGGGGATACAGAGGAAGAGGAATCAAGAGAATATGAGAGAAGTTCTCTGAAGTCCAGTCATTTGGGGCTGAGAGGACTGAAAGTCAGTTGGTCATTGCAGTCTGTGCATAGAGGATTGCAAAGATAACCAGGCAAGATACTCTGCAATCTTAAAAAGAGAGAAGGTCCACTGACTAGGTAAATAACCTTCTCTTGCCCTTGTTTTTCAGCTATTGCACCAAATCAAGAGGTAGATTGCAGAAAGCCTGCCATGCCTGAGCAACCTACAGAAGATCCCGAGCTCTAACACGCAAAACTTTTGCATTTTTTCCCTTTGGCAAAGGGGGAAAATGTTACTCTGGAACAGGAACATTTTACCAGCTGCCGTGACTTCCTTTCCTCCATGGAAGAAGAGCCCTGAGCATTATGGAATCTATAGGACTTCAAATACATTTTGTCTCCATGTCTTCGTTCCAAGGGTCTAACATCTGCTCAGTTTAATCTGGGAAAGTGCAAGGATTATCTCCTGCACTGCTATGACAACAAAATTGACCCTCTTGGTTACAAACATGCTAATAAACTAAACCTTGCTAGGCAGTACTTCCAGTCACTGGAACATGATTGTCTCTGCTGTTAAACTGTTAGAGCAGTGCCTGGGGCACATCTGGCTTATGCTAACTAACACTTTCCTAAATGATGCCCAGTTACAGTTCAGGAGTTAAATGCAGGCAAGGACCATTTGTAAGGTGCAGTTTACATGTAGCTACCTGATTTTGGAGGCTAGGAGAGTTTCCTTATGTGGAAGCAAAGCTTTCTGTACTGGTTGGGCTCATTAGTCCAGAACTTCCCCAGAATCATTAAATTCACCAGGGAAGATGTAGTGATGAACGCTAGATCTATCATTGACTTCTTCTTGCATAGAGATGCCTCAAAACTAAAACAGGTCCTTACGTGTGTGTTGTGCTCACCTTGCTCTAGCCTGCTCAACCCAAAATAAGCTTTCTTTGCTCTTAACTATAAAAGTATCCTTCCAGTACTTCTAATACTATTAGCAGAAACCAACATATTCACACCTACAGTACAAGATTTTGTTCCTCATCAAACTTGGTGCTGAAGAAAAAGCACTCTTTTGACAGTTGCAAGTTACTGGGAATGATTAAACAACATGAATATGAACAGCATAGAGCCATATGAATTGGATCTGTTCCCAGATATCTGTACTAATGTGATCGTAACCTCATCACCATCTACTTCCTCTAAATATAGATAATTAATTTATTTCAAAGGAGTTATAACTGACTGGGAACTGAGAATATGATGCATTTGATCTGCCAAGAGCTCTGTCTAGTCCAGTCCTATGCCTCTGTCACAGAGCAGCACCAGTTAAATGCGTGAGGATCTCCTGGTAACCAAATGTCAGATAAACCGTGCCTCCACATTGAGTTCATACATGATCTTTAAGAGTCAACAATTGGTATCAAACATGAAAATCAGATTTTAGAGCTTTTCCAGAAACTTGCTTATCATTCATCATAACAGTTCAAGGTATTAACTGCAGCCTTGTAAATGACTAGTCTCAAAAGCTTGAGTCTTAACAAATAATTTTTATGCTAGTCAGATGAGTGGAAAGCTAAGAGAGAAATTCAAATTTCAAATTCAAATCAGCATATTTTTAAATGGCCTACAACTCAAAAAAAATCTAACAATGTGCCTTTGGACTTTGCAGAAATATTTCTCTTCTTTCATAGGAAATGTGTCAATTTTCTGGTCAAGTTAAGGTGCCAATTCAGGAAAGCATCACTATTCAAAAAGGATGTAAGCGTATGCTTAACTTGAAGCATGCACTTGAGTCTCTTTGACTTAATGATAAGATCTAAGCACATATTTACATTTAAGCACATGTCTGAGTGCTTTCCTCCACAGAGACAGATTTAAGCTTGTGCTTCAGTGCTCTCACTGTCTAATTTGCCAAGACAAAGCTATAGGTAGAGATAAAATAGTGTGTTAGAATGGAAGCTGCTTGCCAGGCTAAGTGGATATAGACAATCAACCTCTGCAAAATTATATGCAAACATAAAGATGCACAGCTCATTAGTTGGGCACTGAGGGGGAGAGGGACAATGAGCCTCTGAAATGTGGTACCAGCTCCCAGAAATTACAGGAGCTCGGTCTTTTAGCTGACTGAAGAAGTGATGGGAGAACTACTACTGGACTTACAGCCACCTTGACTGAATCTGAGGTTAAAGCAAGAAAGGAAATAACAGTAGGCGTTTCTTTGGATTTGTCTCAATCCCAGGAAAGATGAGCATATATATATCCTCAGAAAACAAATAGCCTCAGGCTATCAGTGGCTGCTGTTGCTGTGACTACCTTTGAAAAAGGTTCAGGGTTGTGGCAGTGGGACAAGCAGGAGAGAGCGATGTCAAGAAAGAGCTCAACACTGTAGTTTTCTGTTTCATTGGGACTTTGAAATACCTCCAGTAATATGGAGTAACATACTCCTATGGGAAGATTCAGAACATACCTGAGTTTTGACGAAATAAAGAATCAACATCTATTAGAGGATCTGATAATTTTGAGATTTTTTTCCTCTTCCTCCCCCTCCACTCAAATACATAGAAAATTCAAAATATGTAAAATCTAAAGATCTTCTTTGTTCAGAAAATTGTTAATGTGCTTTATCAATTGTGTGGAGTTTCTCCTGTACTTTACTGTTAACCTCAATAACTGACTGAAGCTGCGACTGAGTGTACTGGGAAATCAAGATGACATAGATAATGTAGGCTACTTATCAATGTGTCTCCAGAAGTGTTGGGACTCAGAAATTTCTCCTCTCTGACATGCAAACACAGTCAGTGATTCATTTACACATGCCATTAACATATAGTCCTATAATCTACTCATCCAGGCTACAAAGAAAATAAAAGACCCCATGCAAACTCCCTGCATTGACACAATTAAATTTCGTCGGTGGAATCATCTGTAAAAGCAACACATAAATTAACCTGAGGTAGCTAAAGTGGATAAGAAAGCAGGATGGATGAGACAAGCCAGGAAAGTATGTGCTGTGAACCATCACAACAATTCAGCACAACTGCTAGTGGTATCTGTAAGATGTGCTGCAAAGATGCCTTAGACAAGTTTTAAAGTGGCTTTCGTTACAGAACCTGAAGGGAAGAAGTAGCAACATTACTTGGTCCTCACAACTGAGCCTCATCACCCAGATTAAAGGTGGAAGTGAAATTACTGCTGCGGATGTACATTTGCCATGTAAAAGACAACTACATCAGGACAGAGCAGTTGTCCTTGATATGCCTTTTCTGAATCCAGGAGCCAAGCACCAAGTTATTTGAAGTGAATTGACTTATTATTGTTAATATTCTATCCTTCATTAGTTATTGTTTCTAATAGTGTTTGTTATTTTCAATATTTTCATAGTACTTATTGTGTAAGGGACATTGAAGGAGTTAATTTTTTTCTAGTAGAGATATAGGTATAGACCAATATAGTTATAAAACTGATGAGATCTCTTAAAGACATTTCCATACCTGGCACAGTTTTCTAAGTATAATCTTGTATGTATTCAAACTAGAAAGATGTCTCCCCAGAGAACACAATACAACAATCCTAAGGCTCAATTCATTAAGGAAGGCTGGAATGGAAAGAGTTTGGGGATAATATAAGAAAAAAATAGCACAGTATTAAAAAAAAAAGAGCATGCATGCTGAGTAACCTCAACTGAACAATTAAATACATATTGAGAATTTGTCTCATAATGTTATTAAATAGTCTGTAGCACATCCTAGTAGTACTGGAGAACATTTGCTTCTGAAAATAGATATTTTTGCTACCATGAATCATAGCTGAGCTGCAAGCCAATATCAGTATTTTAGATGAAACAAAAAATCACGTCATAAATACAGAAAATGCCATGAAATCAAAGTATCTACTAAAGCTAAAATATATAAACCTCATTAAATATATATATTACATTCCCTTTAAAAACTGTCATCTCTCATATCCAGCAACAAATCAGACTGAGATGCAATATGTAGCAATAACTGGCCAGTCTTGCCTCAGTGCATCACTCAGCCACTTCATAGCTAGACAAAAGAAACATAAGCAGATTATTTTAAAGGATAAACAGATCATTAAAATGAGCTAGTGATGACTGTTCATCTTAAAACCATATTTTCATACTTAATTTGTGTTCTAAGTGTATCTGGAATTAGAGTCAACAGGGTAGCATATGAAAGACGACAATGCAATAATCCTGTGACTACATTCACTAAAGGAGGCTGCACTGGAAAGGATTTCTCAATAAGAAGCTATAGCATAAAACCAAAAGTACAGACATGCAGTGATTAAAACTAACTTATTCAAGAAATTTGATTACTTGACTGGACAGAGACCCACTTATCCACTCTATCAGCACACTTATATCCTACATTGTTAATGCTGAGCTTGTGAGAAATAAAAAATGGTATGTAAATCAGATGTTAGACAAGAGTCTTGGATAAACTAGCCAACAGGAAAACATCAGGAACAAGATCGCACCTTTAACACCAACGGTTTCCAAGGCTTAGTGCCCTATTCTGTGCAACCAACAGGCATCTTCCACTATCATGCATTGACAGTCCAGAATCATCCCTGATACCAGAAGCATCCAGTTACAGCACTATGAGGCTTTGTTCAGGTTTATCTGCTTGATGCAAAAGCAGTTGCACATATTTTTAGTTTCTTGGGTACGAACTAGCGTTGGGGATAATGACATGTGCACGATGCTATGAATTAAGAAAGAATGATCCCAATGCCACCATGCTATGTCCTTACTTCCTGAAGTACAGTTACTTCCCATGAATGTCACTTGAGAGTCTCTTGCCACTTTTTGGACTACCGTGTTGTTTGCAGCCACTACTGGATACAGTCTGGAGGGATCACCCCATGAAAGTGAAGAGTATTCAGACAAATTTAACAATAGTGAAAGAGAAAGGTTCCTCAACATAATTATTCCAGACAGAAACTTAAGCTATGGTTCTTGGTGAAGTTTCCTTCTCATCTAACTAACCAGGGAGATTAAGACGACTAAACATCTAAGTTAAGTACCTAAGTATCTCAAACCTAGGAAAAATAAATACCCCCTCCCCGTTTTATACACCATCAAGTTTTTATTATGATCCTATTCCATAGACAGATGGTGACTAAAACTTAGTAAGACATACAGCATTATGTACTGTCCTTCGGTGCTCACCTCTCAGAGCAGGATGTAAAGCTTGCTTTGTTTAATATTTCCAGTCATAATTTTTCCTTGACACACAGCCACCTCAATATACCAGGTCTACGCTACACTTCATGAGTGATGGTCATATTAGCTCTGAACTGGAAGAGGTAGGGGTGCACCAGTGTGACACTGCACTGAAGGAAACACACCCTGCTAAAAGGAAGGCGTGTCACTCAGGACAGGCTGCTGCTGTGCTGATATCAGGCTCCAAGACCAGAACCACATTAGTATCACCATCACATGTGAACATGCTTGTTGCTATCAGCACTAGCTTTGAAACCTAGATCACACTCCAGTGCACAGGTAATACAAGATCCTACTCTCCTAAAACCTAACTGACAGTCTGGTGCATGTGGGTAGACAGGGACATTACTCGGGCATCCACCACATAAAAACTTCCAGACTTATTTTCCAGGGCTAAAAGATTAGCCTCAGAAACTTCACAAAGCACTAACTGGAGGAAAGCATTCTGTATAGGTGAATTTCAACTTTTTCTACCAGACACCTCTTATGTGATCTTAGAGCCTACCTTAATACATCATTGAAAAACAAGCCATACAATTTTCATTTTTCACTGCTCCAGTACCTGAGTTTTGCATCAGTTTTTGGCATTGAAAATGGGTTTGGATGACAAAGCAATGTCTGCAGTGAAACATGTTTTCCTTCCAGTATGTCATTTTTTGTGTGAATAAAACCTTTGCTATCAAATGCTAGAGTGCTCAGTGTTTAAGGTAGTATTACTGTGAGCAAGAGTGAATGGAAGCATACGGAGATCAATTGAGTTATTCATAAGGTGCCACCACAATAAACTAAACAGGCCACCTGCTGTTTCACTGCCTCAAGAGGTTTTTCTCTACAACTCATTTTAAAATAATTTGGTGGCATGGCTGGCACTGAAGTCAGATTATAAACCAGAAATTCATCAAAATGTTCACCAGGGTTGTGCAGGGAGGGATGTTTACATACATACATTCTTCTGTGTCTTTTTTACATACATGTTGCCTGTACAATCCAGCAACACTATGTTACTGTTTTAGACAAATACAGCATGCAAAAATAAAACGATTCAGCAATTAGTTCCTACAGCAAAATTACCTCAGTCACTTTGCGAATCTTGCACATTTTACAGTATGCATTAAACAATAAAATAATACAGTTAACAAGGGACAGAATACGTCTAACAAGGAAAGGAATAATACACTGTGTTGCATTAAATAGGACAGATTTCCTTTAGCTTCTCCACCTAACCTCCATGCTCTATGTGTTATTATTCTCTGCCTTTCATGGGCTAGCTTTATCCCCCCTCAAGAGGACACATACAGACAGAAAATCCTGCTGTCATATGCATCACGCTCTCAAAATGTAGCAGAGGCTCACAGATGAAGCCATGGTTTACCTCAGCCGTAGTTCACTAAGATCCTTAGCTATGTCACCAATTTTAGGCTTTTGCTTGAGTGCCTTCCTTAATGAAGCCCCTGGCCCTTCATTGTGAACTTCAGACTGGAGCGTAAAAGACATCTCAGCAGCTCTTGGGAGGCCTGCCCTATTTTTAAGCACCCTGATGAAGTCAGCCTCTTCTCTGCTCCCTCAGCTACTCTTTATCCCCATCCATCCCGCCTACCTCATGACACACACGTTCTCCACACACCACGCACATTTCCCACCTCTTGGACGCTTTCCTGTCTTTCACTTCCCACCTCTTCCTCCAAGAACCTGCTCTTCATTCTTATTTATTCTCCCCACCTTCTTTGCTACTTAGGCACTTGTAAAAGGAAGAAAAAGCAAAAAGTGGATTAAGTGCATGGGAGAGCAGATGTCTCTGCTTTCAAGCCTTTGGCCTGCTCCCATGCCAATGCTGCAGTCCTGTCCCACTCAGGACGGGCGGCCTAGAGAGAAACAGGCTTTTTTGGGCGGAAATTAGCTGCTAAATTCTATCAAATCTGCAGGAAACACACAAACTGCTGGCTTCAATAGAGTTCATACAGAGCAATGATGTGACTGAACTCCTAACTAGTGCACTCTAATAGTATTTTTCCTCTTAATTGTTATCAACCTATCGAAAAACTTCACTGTGTTCATTGCTGTGAGAAAGGCTGCCCCAACCAAGCAAAGCCAGCCCCAAACTCTCCTTTATTTGTGCTGGAGTGTGTTGTATTGTTCAGTGTGGTTATCACTGTCCAAGGAAATGTTTTATTTTCCACTGTGTGTTGTATTTTTCAGATCTTTAGCTGGACTGTTACAGTCTCATGCTGGGCTGTCAAAACAACTCAATCCATGCTGACTAGCTACAGAGAAGCATATAGTTTCCATCCAGTACCTCCAGAGTAACAGTTCAAATGGGGAAGCATCAGGGACTGTGATCTGAATATCAGAGGCTTACCAGGATTAGAAGCCTTAAAAAAGACTTCTATGGGTAATAAATTATTCATAGCTTCAAACTATCTTGGATAATTAAAATTACCTGCTTTCAGCAGATATGCCATCTACTACAATGCTTGCCCCTTCTCATAGATCTGATTGACACTATCTCTTTCAGATAGCTGTATCCACTCCGTGTTTATACATTTGACAGGTACACTATACATATCCCGTGCTGTATTACTCACTTGTGCGTGTCTGCATGCATGCACATAAAAACTCGTACAAGCAAAGTCTCCTATTGTGCTAGGAGGCTGACAGCAAGTATGCTAAAATACAACAGACTGAGTTTAACCTAACGTGCCACAGAAACAGCATATCATGCAGATAAATGTCCATAGCAGCCAGGGTGCAGGGAATAAATAACAAATGCTATGACAGGGAGAAAGAGGCAAGTAAAATCCTCTGTTCCATGAAACAGTATGCTGACACCAAGTATGCTACAATACCTATTGACAGTAACGTGAAACTAGATTTCTTCATTGAAGTGATGTCAATTTACAGTGAGATGTGGTCTGATGTTCCCTGAAGTCTGTTGAAGCATAGACATTTACTTTTTCCCCATTCTCTTTGCAAACAACACACAGAAGACATATTCTTTGCAAATGACTGTGTGCCAAGGGTGGCCACATGTACCACATTGCTCCACAGCAATTTGAGACAGCATTTACTAACCCATGAAAATGGATGGATGGAATACACTTCTCCAAATCACAGTCCTGAACTTTTGACTTGAAGAAAATGTTAAAAATCAGGAAGTCTTTTCAATTCACAAGAGAAGTACAGTAATTTCAGTTTGGAAGACAGAAAATTTCCCAACGTTAAGAAAGAGTCAAATATTTTAATATCATTCTGTACTGCGCAACCTTCAAAACTCATATCGCCTCCATTCTTAAGCATCTATAAAAAGAGAGGCTCTACAATAAAACTAAATCACTGTGTGCCATGTGGAGCCAAGTGAAAGTATTGGTTGAAATGTATAAGTTATGAGGTGTTTGCAGACAGAAAGAAATCGTAATTAATTTAAATTACATGCTTACATCGACTGAAATTACCCTCTTACACCATATATGCTGTTCTCCTGACTATCTCAAGCAGCTTATGAAGAAGGTGGGTTTTTTTTAATTGATTGGCTAAACCTCTTCCATTTGTGACTCATTAGCTTATGCTGGCTTCTGTTACAATACAATATGATAATGTCATAGCTCTAAAGCTTAGTAATTCATCCCCTTTTGTTGAGGTCTTCTACGAGTTCAAGCAAGATGGCAAAGAAACCACTCAAAAGAGGCAAAACAGAACACAAATCTCAAAAAATAGGATGCATTCAGTGTCTGTAAACTTTATCTTTCCTAATTCTCTGCCCTTTTGTTACACAAAGCAGAAATAGCCCTAACTTCTAAAGGGAGCAGGCTCTGCTTCTTACCTCTATTTGTTTTCACTTCTTTGTAAGTGAATGGGTAAAAGACTATCAATAAAGAACAGCAAAGAGCATTGAAAACTACCTTCCAACCTAATAGGAAAAAAAAAACAAACAAACCACAAATCTAAGAAAAATATAGAGAAAGAAATATTAGTGACTTGACAAAAATGTTACATCAATGAACTGGTAGTTGGAAGCAAAGAAGTTGGATTTAACCTAACTAGTCACAGGAACAACATATTACCTAGATAAAAGTCTATAGTGGCCAGGACCCAGGGGATAAATAACAAATGCTATGATGTGGAGAAAGAGACTAGATTTTTTTTCCTTGTATTTGAATACAGGACTGGAGAACTGATTGTACTTGAATTCCAGACTGGGTACTGCCTATCCCCTTAGTGTCAAGGCTATGTGTTATCCATTATAACGTGAAATCATCTTTATGTGATAGAATAAAAAGGGAAGTCCTCATGCAAGTACAAAAAATACATCTGAAATGTATTCTCCTTGTGTGAGCTTTAACATTGTTAAGAGGGTCTTCCAAGGTCTTTAATGCAGGAAATCAAAAACAGTAGTAAGAGCATCCTTTGAAAGAAATTAAAGACTACACTGAAAGGAACCTTGAATTTGCTACAAGATGACAGCTATGCTGTTCTGATAATCTAAACTGTTTGTGTGACAACAATGAGTGTCAGAAATATCACAAGATCATTTAATTCATACTACTATAAGTCAAGATCATGTTTGATTTCTGTTCCCAGAGGTGCTTACAGACAACTTTCAATGGATTCAAATTATGGGCCAGATCATTAAGTTAGCTGACTGACTCACCCTTTCTTACTATTAATACAGAACTCAGCTTGGAGATTTTCCGCACGGCTGTACGGATAACCTGAATTTATGTAGACCTCAGCAGTTTAAAGTTGGAATGTGCTGAAACCGGTGCAACAAGCAGTGTATGAAGCTTATTGGCATGCAAAAGTGTTCATCTTTCATTGCATTATTCTGAAACACTGTCCACCACACAACACACTGTACATGTAGTACCTGTAAATTAAAGTCCATTATTTGCATGTGGAGGGATTGAGGCACAGAGAACATTTCATAGGTCTTAGAGAGAAAATTCTTTCCCTGCATGCATACAGTTTGTCTTACCACTGCTTTCTGCTCTAAGCATGAAAAATGATATAAAATGGGCTGAAATACACCTCAAGGAGTCCTTTACCGCACCCTCCTACCCCAAGACAAAAATAAGTTAGAAGCTATTTCTTTACCACCAAATGTTTGTCTAATTCGCTCTTAAAGACCATCGGTGAAGAACATTTGCCCCTCTTTCCAGAAAATTTATTCTGATGCTTGACTATCCTGACCATTTACAAGCTTTGACTGAGACATAACTTTAATCTTCCTTGCTGAAAACAAACACTTTATTTCTGACACATTGGGTACAGAGAACAGTTTATTTCCTTTCCATTTATATCAATCATTTTCATGTTTCATGTCATATAAGCATGTGCTTTCCTTCCCAGTCCTTCCTTCTCTTGACTGAACTACTCCCACGTGTTTTGTCCTTGATCACACAACATGCTCTTCAGTCTCTGGAGTCTCTCACGTTGGACCACCTCTTTCTCTGGTGTGGCAATATTCTAATATTGCACAGGTGACTGCATAATCAATTTAAATTCGCCGTGTGTCCCCTACCTCCCCAAGCTTTATTTAACTTTCCACTCCTTAGCTGTAGAGAGAGGATAAGAAGTTGTGCAATGATGTAATATGATGTTACATCAGTGTAGCAGACCTAAGCAACAGAAAATGTTAAAAACACATCTTCCAATTCCCTTTCCAAACTCAGTCAAGCTTCTAAGGTTGAAAGGACGGCAGCCCAGGTTAAGGGGTAGGTACAGTAATAGAAAGCAATTCATTATCACAAGGCCAGACAGAGGCAAAATGAGACAATGCAGAAGAATGACAGTAAGAGCACTTTTCCAGGTGTTACAGTTGTGTGTCCACCGATGGACTCACTCGCCTCAAAGAGTCTTTTGATGTGGTTGTATGTGTATACTCTAGAGTTCCGGTAACTTTGGCATAACCCGAGTGATCAAATGTGCAGACAAAAATGGCAAATGCTCAGAGCAAACCATGGACAATAGAAGGCATAGAGGAGTCTCTGACTGGGGAGGAAAGGAACGGTGGGGAGTCTGCCATTCAGCAATAAACCAGGTCATTTCTCAGAAATCAAAGAAGGCTACTGTCAGAAAGACTAAGAGTTCTTTTAAAGTAGGAAACTCCAGAAAGCACTTTCCAAAATTCCGTGGACAATTCCAGTTTAGTGTTGGCACTAAGGACAGACCGCTGCTCTCCCGAAGGTGAGGCTCTAACCCTGTAACAATCCCCTTTCAATAGCCAAAAAGCCCTGCAGACCCCCCACATACACCTCTAGGTGTATAAGTGCCATTGAAAAACGGCTACATCAGATGCTCTGTTAAAAAGAGGATAAAATGAGCTTTCCTACAGTGCCATAAAGATTTAGCAAAGATAAGAGGATAAGAGTTAGTAGGAGTTCATAACATTACTAAAAGCCAGCTTCTAGCCTGCTCAATTCCTTGTGCCACTTGGCTGAGTTCAATGGAGTCAGGCATAGCTCAGGTCAGGGGAGAATTTGGCCACCAGTGCCTCCCTTGAACATTTTGTTCTGGCCTTCAGGGTTTCTACCTGGCTGTGTCTGTAGAGCTGGAAGAGAAAAGCTATCCCAACAGAAAAGAAAAGAAAAGAAAAGAAAAGAAAAGAAAAGAAAAGAAAAGAAAAGAAAAGAAAAGAAAAGAAAAGAAAAGAGAAAAGAAAAGAAAAAGAAATTAAATAAATTAAAAGTATAAAATGAGAAAAATCAAACATTGCACATTACAGGTTTGTTAGACTTGGTTAAAACAAGAGGGAAAGTCATTGTAATTTCCACTTTCTGAGGAAGTCTGTCAGGTTAGTCGCTGGATCTGTGGGCAGCACTGTCTTCTTTACAAACTATTGGCCTTTCTTTGTTCTCACCTTGTGAAGAAGTTAATGAAGAACAGACAGTTCTGGTGGCATTAGTGGAAAACCTTCAGAGTCCTTGACTATAAGGCAACAAGCTTTAATATTACTGCAACATGGGAAGTGTCCATGGAATTTTTGGCTCAAAAAACCCCTCCATCCACATAGTGTCACCCATCCATTGAAACCTGTAACCTGAGAAATGCTTAGACTGGAGTGAGCTAAGCTGTCAAAAACAAAGATACTTTTATCAGGACATTTTCACAATGTGTTGAATGGAATAATTGACAGACACAGTGCCTTGGAAGCCACTTTTCCTTGCAGGAATACTAAACCCAACTGTTTTTCTCTGACTTCCTACTAAGCAGTGTTAGTATGAGAACATCTCTAACCAAGGAGTCTCACAGATTAGAAGTTGGGTTTTGAAAACTTTGTGAGCACCTGCAGCTGACTTCCACAGCCAGAGTAAAGCCTGGGTGTTCATCAACTCTCTAACCAGAGTTTGGAGTTGCTGAGACATTCCACATGTCTCTCAAGTACAACACATTAGCCTGAGGGTTAGAAAGAAAAAATGCTTTTGGTCACACAAGGCTGATTTCATTTGTAGAAAGCCCAAATTGGACAAAGAAAGAGGATTCATAAGAAGCAACTCTGATAGCTGCAATTCCCAGGCACAAATTCTGGCAAGGGGAAAAATCCTGACTGCTTGTGCAAAACTTTAAGCAGAATATCACAAGCTGGGTTGAAGCTCTTTTGAAAATGTGGCAACCTGTTTTTTTCATCTCTCTTTCTCAGATGGGGAATATGTTGCTAATTATGTACTGGACTGCACAGCATTCTACTGAGTAGCAAACTCAGTTTTCTGACAGCTGCTACTGTACTTTTACGAGACCTTGATCCTTTAGAAGATACTGTGCTGTCTGAGACAGTTATATTAAAACCTTTTTCTCTGAGAACAAAATCTGAAAAAGAGGAATGAGTTGGGGATTTGGGTTCTTCTCCTCTAATAGGCTTTTGAAATCACCAGGTCTTGCAAAAAACATTCTCAACAGTTATCTTCTCTCCAAGAGGCATATGGTCCTGCAGAATAAAGATCTGCTCTGTCCTTTCTTGATGGGGGTGAGTTTTGCAAAATGCTTTTGTATTGTTTTTAAGGGAAGATTACAATACCGAACAGGAACAATAAGCATTATCAGCTGGAAGGCAAAACCAATGACACAACTCAGGGAGTGGGGATCCTAATCATAAGAATTTTTGTAAGTGTAGTCACACAAAGACTAAGTTGTTGAAAAAGTGGGCGACAGTACAGATCTTAAGAATATTTTTCTAGAGGAGAGAAAGAAAATAGGTAACAGTTGTATCCAAACTTGGGGTGAACAGACATGATTCGCAAGGAATCCGTACATGCAGAAAAAGGAGGTTTGTAGGAGGAAGGTTCCCTCTTTTGGGGCTCAAGATGAGAAGATTTTTCAAAATCTAATACCGAAGAAAGTCGTCAGACTCTTCACCTCCTTAAATTGTTAATTCTTTTTCTTATAAGAACAAGTAACACTATTACAACTCCACTGTAACTTGGAAGTACCAGAAATAAGAAAGAAAACTCTCAAAGCAGTATCTGTTCTTATATAAGTTCACGAAAACCCAGGTAAATTTCATCTTGAGCAACTGAACACACCCATGGTTACCTTGTCTACAGGTTTTACAGCCAATCACTACATAAAAAACATTCCAATGTCAAAAACCGGTGACAAGTCCTATACATCTCATTTGAGTAGGTTCAAAGGTTAAATACTGAAAGTTAGGCATACTGTATGCATTTTACTGAATTCATTCATTACTGAGTGAACTGTACTTAATCTGAGGTCTGCACAGTGTAAATTCATAGTGAATTTTACCTTAGAATCATACAAATTTTCCTCTCAGAAAATTCAGTTAAAATGCTTCTTTAGTGTTTAAAGTCGTTCATCCTTTGGCCTCATCCTTTATAAAACCAAGACCTACAGTAGTTACTGCTTAGTTATTAATAATAGCAAGCTAATGATAATGGCATTTAACTCATAACCAGCACATAAATTAAACAGTTTCAGGGCTGTGCTTATGTGCTGTGTTACATTTTTTTAATTCTTTTGGTCGATATTTATCTACATCTCTTAGCTTTCCAGAGCTATGCTGGCTTATGAAAATTCAGCACAATTATTCAGAAAGTTTCTTTCATCATTAGTAACAAGAGGTAAGTAATTAAGTAACATTAAAATACACCTTTTAATGTTCAGGTAACAGGAAAAGTATGAAAATAACAAATCCAAAAAAGAAAAATATTACCATTGAAAATACACTTGGGCATGGAATAGTAGAATAAAAGCTAGCAAAACACTGCCACTACAGCATGGCATAAAGAGCAGAAAATGCAAGGCATATAAAAATCCCTCTAACCTAAATCCTCTGCAACAAGGCCTGTTTTTCAATAGAGCTCCAGCTTTTGTAATTGACTGAGGATTAGCCCTTGATTGTACAGTACGTTCACAAGGAATTCTGCTCCTGACTTGTTGTGATGGACAACAACTATAAAATAACCTGTGCCTGATAGTGCTGGAGAAGATGGTGAAGCATGGAACACTAAACACTTGCATTAGTAAAGCTGATGACAAGATGAATGTTTCCAGTTATGGGAATCTCCTTGAGTCAAATACAGAGATTCAGTACTGAGGTATACACTGTGAGTTTTCTTAATCATATCTGCCAATTCAACTCCCTAAATCAGACCTCAGCATATACTTGGCTTGGTGTAAAACAAAGGGTAGAACATGCCTTTGAAAGTGGTATCATAGCTGTCTTCAAAATGCTAGTCAGGTACCTGGAAGTCCTTTCCAGCTCTTTATAACAGGGTGTGACTAACAGTTTTGAAAGTCTATGATCGCAGTCTTCTAGACAAACCACTGAGAACTGCCAACATCGCACCAGACTCCACTATTACAAAAAGCCTGTTGACCAAATCCACGGAAATTTATTTTTTTTTGATCAGCTGAAGACTTTGTATGCTATCTCGGACAATGTAGATATTAATTCTGTTTAGGTGTCTAACTCTGGGTAACTGGGATCCCCATTTTGGAGGCTACAGGAGCTCCAAGAACCTATTTCAGCAACTGCCAAGAGAATCTACCTCCTAATTTCAGGCAGTTTGGACCCTAGTGAGACACTTGCAATAGCACCAGGTGAACACCTTCTTTAATGTCACCTTGCCTCCATCTCTCACCTATAGAATGGGAATCAGCATGCTTTTCTACCTTAACAAAGTTTTTGAAAACAGAGGCACATTAAATTGAAACAAAACAAGATATTCCTTTTCTGGGGAGAAGATAAGGACCTTATATAGTTAGTATTTTTAAATAAAAGTGTATCATTTGAAAACTTAATTATTTTGATAGTGAAAAATGTTCATTATGAAAGTCTAATTAAAAGAAAACAATTTTCATTTAAATTATCTTTCATAACTGTAACTCACATTTATGAGAAAGTCTGCAGTAGCAATGGGTTATGCTCTTTTAAGCAATTAAATTTCCTACTTGCCTGATTTTGTTAGACTAATAAATTATACCAGGAATTTAATAAAGTGGACAGTTAAAGGAATTTAATCTATTCTCTCTAGAACAAACAAGATTAACAAGATAAGGTTCAGATTTGAGAAAAATATTTAAGAGATAAGCTAAATTAGAAAGTGAAAAAAGCTCTTGTGACTCCCAAGCAGTCACATAACTGAAGGAAATAATTAAAAAAAAAAAAAAAAAAGAAGAAGAAGAAGAAAAAACAAAGGTTAACAGGCAATATAGGAGTAATTTCTTTTCTCATAAAATAATTAACCTTTGGAAAAGACTTCCTGTCGACACAGAGGCTTTTACTGTGCCATTTAAAGAACTAGGCATATTCCTGAAAAATGAACAATAGGGAAACTTAAACAAACCTTTGAAAATAAAGCATCTTAGATGTAGGCAGTTCCTGTGAAAGTGGTTCTTTGCAGTGTAGAAACCAAACCATTCTCTCTGTCTCTTGAACAGGGAAAACAAACTAAACAGGTATTTTATAAGTGGGAAGTAGGATGAAGCAATCTATTTTAACTCTCTTCTCCTTCATACATCCTTCAGTGGTTGATTTAATTTCAGGATTATGATTTTCCACTAGATGGATTTGCTGATTAACTATATGTGGGTCTGAGCACCAAATTGGAATGGATGAAATATCATTCCTACCACGACTAGCTCCCTTCATATGAGTTGCCCTGTCAAAAGATTGGTTTGTGAGCAATGTTTGCATGTTCTCAGTATTATAGTTCTCATTTTGAATTAAATAATGAGAGAAGCTCCTACTTTCAAAGCAGATTATAGAGATCAATACTTCATTCTTACTGAAAATCAGTAGGATTGAGGTGCCTAACTCCCTTGGACTCTTCTGACACTTCTGGAAGAAGTCTTCTATGGTGAATAATCAGCAGGCTTACAAAAAAAAAAAAAAAAAAAGAAAAAAAAAAAGACAATAAAGTAAGATCCTAATAAATCTGGGGGAAAAGTTTTAAATTCTGTAAAGGACATTTATTTTATGTGAAGAAAGAATCATGCAGAAAAGCCATATTGGAATAGCAGTAAAACACCACTCATTGGTAAAGTATTTCATGTCTGGACAGATGGGAGAGCTGAACACATTCGTCATCTATCTAGAAATCAAATATCATGTACATCCACTTGCTCTTTATTACTTAATTCTATGCTGTGTATAGGTTACAGTGATTTCTCCAGGGTGAAATTGTCCTTCCCCATCTCACCATATTCTGATAATGACTGGAATGAGTTTGATATATTGAAACAGTCTTGGTTTGATTGTGTATTTCATTCATTACTAAAGCTGAGAATATTGAAGTTGCAAATAGCGTACAATATTTTATTAGAAAAATAAGTGGTTCCAAGTCTCAAACAAAGGACTGGCATCTGACATTGTAATAAACTGATACAGTACCCTACGCTGAAATAATCATTCTATGGACCTGGTGCAGAAAAAATAGAAAGCCATTACATTCACATTTGATAATTATATTTGGAAGATGCCCCAGGACAAAACAACCAAGCAGTGAACTATTCATCTCACTTATAAAAGTCACTGTGTTAAAGTGGAAGCTAACATACTCAAGAAAGGCTGAT
Organism: Cariama cristata; assembly: GCF_000690535.1. Lineage (NCBI taxonomy): Eukaryota > Metazoa > Chordata > Aves > Cariamiformes > Cariamidae > Cariama > Cariama cristata. Next base: position 24,777 of record NW_009601886.1, on the reverse strand, counting down.
AAAATGACGGAATATGAACTGCAAGATTTGAACAAAATGGCTGTAACCCAGCAAGGAAGAAACCATTTCCTATGAAACAGTGGAAAGATTCATGATGCATCTCTCCACATCAGCTTCCCCCCTACAGTTCTGCTTCAACAGAGAGTGTAAGAAAAGTATTTTTACCAAAGGCTTTTATATGGCTTTATGCAAAAAATAATTTGAGGCACAGTGATAGTTTTCCCTTTTTAAAGGCATTCTGTTTGCTGTAAAGATGAGACTTCTGAAAAGCACAGAGTAGTAGCACATCACAACTATACAGTACTCCTCAACACTGAGTGCACAGTGAGGAATAGTGTAGGTCAGGTGTGCTGATCTCTATGGAGCTCCCTCACTTTACTTCATTTGAGGATCTTTAAATAAGCACCAGATACAAAAAGGAATATTCATTACTCATGTATCTGTATTTTGAGGCATGAAGGGCTGGGAAAGATATATCAAGGAAGAGTAAGAGTCCCCTTAATTAAGGCTACAACATGAATTTCCATTATAAGATAAAATTTGGCTCCTATCCCCAGTTCTAAATTCCAGATTCACAAATCATATTGGCCTCAAGATTTGTAGTCTAGATCTCAGCTGAGGTAGGGTTTTTCTACCAAATTTGCAGTAAATCAGACAAGGAGTTCATGAATTATGAACCTATGAAATAGAGATGTTCACCATAGTTCAAAAAGTCTCAACTTTTTTGTCATTTCATAGGCAAAAAAAGTAAATAATAATAACTGCAACATGGAAAAAAAAGAAATCAGATAAGACTTCATTTAGCAGACTCCTGTTGTTTAGGTGTGTGGCATAGCACAAAAATTGCTTGATAGCAATCACATCAGACACGTTATTAACATTTATATAAGAATGCTGATATAAGTTATTTGTCCCATGGAAGAGACATGTGTAGCAGATATTTGTTCCTTGAATCAGGTTTCATTCAGGTAAGGATAAGTGCTCATCAATTTTATGTGTCCACAAAAAGTAGCCACACATGCACACACACACACACACATACTCCCCCATCCTACGGCCTTCCAGTAACTGAAAAATTTGCTTCTGTAGGAATGAATGGAGGTGGGGGAAAGGCAAATGTCTAACTACCATTCTAAACGCTAAGTCTCAAAAGGTGAGTTAATACACATTTCTTCAAAACTACCCAGGTGAATCTATCAACATAGACTCCTAATTTATTTCATTTAATGTTTAGTATATTAAAAATATATTGTGTACAGTACAAATACATCAGTGGGGCCATTGTTTTATTTATTTATAATCTCTTAGAGCGTAATCCTGCAAATTTTTCTCATGGGGTCTTGTGAGGTAATGATCAGACAAAAGCATTTGCAGGGATACACCTTTAAAGCATGTTTGCAGCAAGATTTTAGTTACGGTAACAGGTACTTTTGAGCTGATTAAATTTACTTACTTTCATGACATAAAAATAGCATAATCATAATAACAATAAGAGGCATAAGGATTGGCATAAAAATATAGCTAATGCCACATCAGGTGTGTTTATTATACTGCCCTCCAGAGATATAGCCAGTATTCCCCAGGGCTGCAGAGACAGAACAACCCAAGCTCTTTATGTTACAAACCGTCCATTTTGATTTTCCTAATTGCTCTACCTCCAATTTTTGGCAAGACAGAGACAGCTGGTTAAAAAACAATGAAGAGAGGCTGGCAGGCATGACAGAACTGCCATACCTTCAGCCTGGTGCAAGCCGAGGAAGAGGAAGGGTCAGCGCCGCGGAGCTCTCTGCCCAGTGGAGGAGACTCCCCACTTCCCCATTTCTATTCAGTGGTAGTTCTTGTGTATGGGTTGTGAATGGGCTCCTGGCCAGCCACCATAGAGGTGCCCAGTAATGTGCTTTTGTGCATTCTCTCAGCCAAGGACTATTTCTGTGCCAATCAGGAGACGGACCAACCACTGTGTCAGGAACAACAAATACCTTGTTCCTTATCCAGCCTCTCTTCTCTGCCCAAATGAATACTAAATGTTCAAACCAGAACCCTTCGCATTTTCACACACGCACTAGACTGGAGAAGTGCATCTTTTCCAGAACTGACTGAAACAGTAGGGTAAAATGGTCTTTAACAAATGTAGTTGTTTTCTAGAAAAGAAATTTTTTGTAATGGAGAAAATATTATTTTGAAATTTTCCAGTTTTCAGTGAGCTTTTATTTCTGACTGTTCACTTTTTCATTTCTATTCAGTGACATCATGGAAAAAAATATCTTCTAGCCCTCTCTAACATTTACACAGGGAGGTTTCCTCCCTTCCTCCCTCCATTTTGGAAGCATTGACTGTTTAATGGCCGTTCTTGGTGTATAAGATCATGAAAACATCAGAGATGCCTTTCTGGGTTTTAGTCAGGAGTGGACTATTTGCTATGTTAGTAAGCTTCAACTTCTATAAAAAAAATTAAATTGCTCTAAGCTGTTTCAATAGGAAAATGAAGGGCACATTAAGGAATAAACATCTGCTTTGACATCACAGTGATATATGAAAAGCAAGTACAATTCAGCCTAGTTTATTTTTCCTTCTGAGACATGTAGGTGGCTGAAAGCAGGTTTTCTAAAGATGACTGAGAAATTTACTTGAAAGTGTATAACCAATAAAACAGTCCTTTATTAACAAAAAACAGGAAAGCAACAAAGGAGTTTTTACAATTTCTTCAATGCTTGAACATAATCCCCAACTGTGACTTTTGCTCCCAAGGCTGTTCTGTAGCATTTTCTTGTACAGCCAGCCTGGAGTTTGAAAAAGAACAAGTACAATAGCATTAAGCCTCAACATGGTGTGCATTAATAAGTGACTGGTGCATACCTTGGATTTGTTGCATTAGGTAAGAGGATGAAAGCACAGTGCCTTCCCTTTTGGCCACCTAAGAAGCATGCAGTCAGCTTAGTAACACACATCCTGAGGAGGTTAATTACAGGTACAGTGGGATTTTTTTAATTCAAAAAAAAAACCCAAAAGAACCAAACTATTAATTTTGTTCTTTTTAAAAAGTGTGGGGTTTTTTTCCCCCCAGAGTGCCTTTCCACTCTAAAAAAGTGGGTCTCAGCAAAGAGATGCCAAGAAAATAAGAACAGACAGATTATACATCCCTCCTTATGTGTTATTCCTAATAAACTTTTGCTAATTTGCTCACTGAAAATTTGTTAAAATTCCTATTCTCTTTTCTCTGTTTCCATGGAGCTAGTAGTCTTTTTAGCCACTGTTACTGGTCTCAATAATAAGTTTTAATATAATTCCCTTTGTAAAAATAAGACTAAACTTTTATTTCTGAGCCACTTCTGGTGTTAGACAAAAAAACCCAAACACCCCAAAACCCACAAAAACCCTAGAAGTAGCTGAAAACTCAGAACATGCTGCTGAAATAGCAACAGAGAACTGTAAAGGGCTCTCATTTTCCCTGCCCTACTCAAAGCTCTGCCTTCTCTTGAGCACTTATTTAGCCTTCCACCGTATTAACAACCTCATCCCACTGGTACTTTTTTGTGTCTTGCACTGTGTAAGGGAATGCTGGGAAGCAAGGGTGGGCAGGAGAAGCAGCAGCCCTGCACGTATACTGGTGGATCCTTTCAGATGAAATGTCTCTGGCTGCAGAAGCAGCGATTCACTGGCACACGTGGTCCCATCGCTTTCTATACTCTTCTCAAAAATACCCGGCAATGGGAATACAAATTTCTGAGCTCATTAGTGAACAGCAAGATATCAGGGTACAGTACTGGGAGTGGAAATGAAGTTCACCTGCCCACAAAGAAGACCCAGCTAATCAGTCCAACTCTAGCTTTGAAAAGTCAATATTCTTACCTAGACAATAATGATGACTGTTTCTAACAGCCCTTCAGGGAGCATATGCCTATCAAAGTTTGCTAGCACTGCAGAAGCTTTGAAACTTTGAAGACTTTACATTGCAACATCACCAACCTGCAAAGCTATATGCAAATGCCCATCTCCACATGCTGTGCAAGCATGCCTACTGACTTGCACAGGTGCATGAAGTTAAGCTTGGGTTTTAAGAATATGCCAGATTAAAATCTCAGTTTAGACAGACCACACTCCCGCCAGTTTTCCCAGCCTTTTACAGTAGCATTAACCATAGTCCCTCAGTTCTTGTGACAGATGGCCACACCTATAAGTCTTTTCATTAGCTTTAACTGATCTACCACAGGCCCAATGACAGCCTTGTCAGGAGATTTCTGACAGTCCCAACATCTGGATTATTTCTGAATCAAACAGGGAAGAAAATATAATTTCTGTTACCTTAGCAGGTAGCAGCAATCCTTCTTCATCTGCTGTGGAGGAAGGTTAAAAAACACAAGAGAGCAATTAAAAAAAAAAGAAAACAAACCCGAAAATAAACCCAAAACCAAACAAATGAACAAAAACAACCAAACAAGAAAAGCAAAGGAGAGGAGGTTATTGACATACCAGAATCAGGTAAAAAAATTATTCCCCACCCGGCCCAAAAACTGTATTTTTCACACTAATACCAAAAAAAAGGTGCAAAAATAAGATTTTATGACTTTACATAGGAACATCCTTATGCATACTCCCTGTATAACATGATGCTTGTGCATGGCAAGGAAATAAATTATCCTTCCTTTGGGGTCTTCATTTTCTTTCCTCCTTAAATAAATAAATAAATAAATAAACAAACATAAAAAGATTCAATAGAAAGCAATATTCAGAAAAGCTCAGAAGGAGAAGAAAGCAGCGTTAACTATCTTTTCACATTTCTATTAGCCTTTCCACCTATACCAGGAAATCCACTTTGGCAGGGCTTGTGTAGATTTACTCCAAAGAATTTATGCCTTTGGTCTGAGTAAGTTAAGTTAGTAACAAGGCTAGATCTCAGCCTCAAAAAAGCTATTTCTTCAAAGGCTGTTGTGCTGCAGATTCACACACATACCCTCTTCCGCCCAGAAAACAATCAAACAAATAAAAACCACAGTCATTTGATAAATCTTTGCATATGCTATTCTAATAAATGGATGCATATATTTTAGGAGGAATTTAAGTGTATTTGAAATGAGGCAGGAAGGGAAAGTGGAGAAATAAGTTTCCCACTTCAAAAAACCCTCAGTAAGATCATGATCGTTGCTGTGGTGTGCACTTTATCAGTTAGACTTCTGAACGTTTTGAAAAATGTGACTGCGAGTTTTTAACAGTACAGTGTTCTCAGTTAATCATCAACAACTTAAAAAGACATTGACATCTGTTGTCTAGAGAGAAAAAGAAAAATGTAGGGGGGGAGTGGGCAGGGAGGGGTGAAATTAAATCAGTTTGAATCCTCCCTAGTGTTACAGAGTCAATAGCAGGAAATTCGCTCCCAGAAAAATGTGGGGTTGTGACCTTCTGTGTTTCAAGACATCCTAATTTAACTTGATCCTTCGTGCTCTCTGCTCCTCCTACTTGTACCCTAGAGGCAGGTTTTCTCCTACTGAGAAAGAGATTAAGGGGGGAAGTGCTGAAGGAGGGAGGGAGGGAAAGAAAATAAAATGGGAATAAACTGGAACTGAAGTCCTAAAATCTAAGAGATTATTAAAATTCAATCACTCTGCAACAAAACATTTTTATGCAGACAACAATGACTTCTTTGAACTGATGTTGAAAGGTAACATGAAAACTTTTTATTAGTTTTTGAGACCATTTTCTGAGGACACCAAAGAGCTGGTTTTGACATATACAAGTAATGCTCATACACTATATAATGAGTGTACAACTAGCAAGATACTTTTCTTCATCTCAGTATGGACCATACGATTGAATCAACTTCCCAATTAAGTGGAAAACTTTGCAGGTGATGAGACAGCTGATGAATGGTAGCTCCCTAGCAATTAGTGAAGAAAAAAAAACCAAAACAATATAGAAGATACTAACAAAATGAATCAGTTGCTAATACTACTCAGCTCTAAACCCATTAACTATTGTTGCGTTGCTTATCTGAGAAGTGTATTTATGGTTACAAGTACCTGACTTTCCAAGCAGACCACACAAACACATGGCTGAGTAGATGCCCCCCAGCTCTTAGAGGTAAGCCTGGGCACCCCCCTGCAAATAGCAGAACAAGAAGGGATGTGGAGGGATGGGAAGTGGGTGCAACCTCGACTGCTGTCTTTCCCCATTCGTTAACCGCTCAGAGCAGCTGGAAATTCATCTCCCCAGAGATGCTCCCCAGAGCAGCACACCAGCAAACAAGGATTTCCATGCAGGGCACCCAGCTCCCTCTGCTCTGACTGTGCCTGGGCTCCATGCCTGGCCCAGCAGATGTCCCTGCCTCTGTCCTCCCAACTCTATCCCAGGGAAAAGGTAGACTAGGCAGCTCATGTCCCTCCTGAGCACTGTGGCATGTCCCAGTGCAAAGGCAGGCTCTGACTGGCCCAGGCAACTCACAGGAGCAGCAGGTCTGGAGAATCCAGCAGGTTTTGTCCACTGCCAGGTTCAGACTGCCCATGTAGCATTGACCACCCCAACAGTGCTGGTGTACACTAGCACATCACCAGTGGAGATAAAAGGGGCTGGAGTAACCCATCTGATTGCAGATTTCTAGGGTCTGATCATAATGCTTTGGTGGTATGACCTGAAACTCCATAAATTCAGCAGTTGTCTTTTTATAAATGTCAAGGATTTTTGCTTCAGGTACATAAACAGAACCATTGATTGCATTGAAGTTACCTGGCACATGACTATATCCACCTCAGAAAATGTTCCAGAACTGGTCACTTAAACTTGTGACTAAACACTAATATCAATGTGTTTGGGGATCATCTTCCCAAGCTAATTGCATGTCAGTTCGATAGAGATAAATTATAAAATAGGCTGTCCTTGATTGACAGCTTTACTATCTAGCCAGGGAAAAAATCAAAAGAGGAGAGTTTAGATCAAAGATTAAATTGCTCCTACCCATGGATTCCCAGATTTTAATGTCAGGAAAAAAAAAGGAATCACACACATTCACCTGGCCTGACCTCCCACATATCATGGGCAAAGAAATTTTGTATTCCACTCATAACTTCTGGGTAAACATAAGCATATTTTTAGAAAGACACCCCATCTCAATTAATACCATTCAAGACAGGAAGAATCTGTTTCATGCTTAGGTAAATTGGTTCAAAGTTAATTACCTTCACTATTAAAAACATGCTCTTGAATTCAAGTCTGGATTTAACTAGGCTAGGCTACTGTCATTAAAAGTTGATCTGCTGTATTCAAGAGCTCTTGATGCATCTTGAAGTGCAAAGAAACACAAGAGAATAAGAAATCCCCCTTTTCCCACAGAAATACTAGAATCATCCTATACCACCAATAGAGCTTTACATAAAACATTCTAATTTGGTGAACTATGTTCAGTTCCAGTAACAGTTTTCCAGTTTGACAAGCTGACAAAAAAATATTGGGGATATGTATCCTGTATCAATCAGAAATTGGTTTAGCTGTGTCTCTAAAAAGAATCTGGGTCAAATATATATATTTGTATTACACTTTGGTACATCTGATGTAAAGAACTGATTTGAAAAATTAAAAAAAAAATTCTGAAAATTTTGGAACAAAATTTTTACTTTGCTTTTGGTCAAAACCATTTGCCAAACTTACAAGTCATTTCAGTCAGCCTATCTGTAAGTGAATAAATAATTTGAAAGGTACCCTTCAGCTGTAAGGGTACTTAATAATAATAGCCACATAATGAACAGTTACTGCGTATTTTTATTTTCACACAAAGAGTTTACAACTGATTCTTATCTTACATTTTCAGCAGACACTGATATTCTTCATAAATATTCATCATACATGCTTATAAATATTTGATTAATATTAATTGTTTGTTTGTTTTAAACGTAGCTTTTCCTTTACTTGTCATGACTATAGAGGAAGGTATTCGCATGGGAAAAAAAGTGGAGAGGAAAAGCTTTCAAACATACAGAAGCAGAAATAAGAGACTAAGGCAGCACATTATTTCCTAGATTTTGATTGAACAAACAACTCTCTCTCTGTGATAGCAATTTTATGCAGCTAGAAAAGCAGTTAAGTCAACCCAGGAACCTAGTCAGAAAATATTAGTTTTAGGTTTTCCTTTTCTACTCCCTCTCCTCCTCCATTGCTAAAGCTTTTTTGGTATAGTCCATAATAATATGTGCTTGACAAACAGTCATTAACTGCAATTAAGCAATTCTAATCCTGTAAAAATTAGTCAGGTTTTTATTGCTACTGATCTGATGACTGCTAAAATTAGTGTAACACTTTGTGGTTTGCTCTGAAAACATATTATTGATTGGATGTTTATTTTACCATTTGAGTACAAAACCCCACCAAAGTCAATATCCCAGTCTCAGTGAGGTCAGTCCATAGACTTATTGTCTTGCCAAAGAGAAGAAATACGGGTTAAATGCAGTCCTCTGTGTTTTGGACCACTTAAACGTGATTGTGGAACTGCAATTGAAGAAATGTTAGTATTTCACTAAAGTAGGGTTAATATATGTTGTCCCTGGCCGGTATATCTTTAACCTCTGGAAGGCACTGTTAAAAATGCAGTCATGGAGTTCTTATGTAAGACAAAATCACATTTATTTCAAATACTGTAAGATCTACTTATGGGCAAGGAAAACACAGGAGTTTTACAAAAAAATCCTGTGTATTCTGATAGATCTTACTGCTCCGCCATGATCTCAACCATGACTGAGTTGCAGCAATCTAAGAGGCTACTGCTTGCCAGCTATGCAGTGGTGACTCTCCGTGGGTAGGTTTTCAGTCTGCTCAAACTCTGAGATGAAATTCAGTGTTTACACAGCTACAAAATCTGAGCTAGTTTGTGGATATCTTGTCTACTTGCTGTAACCTAACTGTTAGTACAAGCCGTTTGGCTTGGTCTACATGTTGTCTGCAAAGTAAAACTAATTTGGTTAAAGGTAGTTGATTTTTTTAAACCAAATATTTTTACTCTTTTATAACCTCAAGGTTATATATGTGACTATAGAAAACTACAGATGCTTTATTGCTACGGTGAGTCATTTTCTTTCATAAACAAGATCTACTCTGCTTTTATAAGACAACTTCAGTTGCACTAAGCAGGGCCATTCCCTCAAATATATTACTGTACATGAGGGTTTCTCAAATTTTACTTATAAAAAAAAAATTCTTCACAGGCTCCTCCCTCCCCTTCCATTAAGTGTCATAAACAATATTGGAGGGGAGAGGTTGTAAAGTGCCCCCAACCCTTGCTGTTTCTCAGGCAAGCAGAGTAAGTCAGAAACTATTATTTGGTTACTAGAATATTTCATCCTCCATTGAACAGCTTACTTGACCTTTAGTATAGGTTTTAAAGCTCAGTTGGCCATTCATTAGGTTGACAAACTTGTCAAAACCCTTCAGGACTATGTCAATTATGTCAAAAATGCTTACAGGTGCCATAATACGTATCAGCACTCAACTGACTCCTGTCAGCCACTGCTGAAATAACAAGAAACCCTTCTGGGGACAAAAAGCAGCAGAGGGAAAGGATAGAATCCCACTCATTTTGTTGAGCCTGGCCACTCTTTTACACTGGTGAGGGTTATTGCAATTCTTTCTTTTGGTGGAATCTGCAACATTGTTCTTTAATGAAATGGGTAATTAGTTTCCTTCACATCCCTGCTGTTGATCATATCATACTCTGAACATACCAGTCAGATAACTTAATAGTTGGGTTCTAGCTTCAGTACTAGTTTTGGGAAATGCAATTAGATGTCAGTAAGTTCTAGACCTGAGTAGAATATCTAAAAACAAAATTAACTTTCATTGATTTTTTTTAACTATTTGTTACTGTGGCTTTCTGATTAACACCTTTTAAAAAAAGCCAAAACACAACAAAGCAAACCCTTATGGTTAAGATAAAATTTGATTAAAAGTACTAATATATACAGAAATTTTCTGGAAAATTGTTTTCCCATTTTGCAGACAGTAATAATCTGCAGTGAAGTTTCTGAATATCAGTAAATACACTGTATATTGCCACATAGATATGAATCTACAAAATGTAAACAGTTTCCCTGTGCTCTCATTCATGTGCTGATTAGAGTTATTTCCTTCCATTTAAACCATTCATAAAGAATGCAAGGAAATAAACAGTAGTTGGAGGAGAAACAGCAGGTGCAAACAGAACAGTTTGCATTGGAGAGTAGGCAGAAACATAGTATCGATTAGGTTGGAAAGGACCTTTAAGATCACCAAGTCCAACCATAAACCTAGCATGGCCAAGATCACCACAAAACCATGTCCCTAAGCACCACATCTACAAGCCTTTTAAATGCCTCCAGGGATGGTGACTCTACCAATTCTCTGGGCAGTCTGTTCCAATGCTTGACCTTTTCAGTGAAGAAGTTTTTCCTAATATCCAATCTAAACCTCCTTGGGGCAATTTGAGGACATTTCCTCTTGTCTTATTGCTCATCACTTGGGAGAAGAGACCAACACCCACCTCACTACAACCTCCTTTGAAGGAGTTGTAGAGAGCGACACAGTCTCCCCTCAGCCTCCTCTTCTCCAGGCTAAACAACCCCGGTTCCCTCAGCCACTCCGGATAAGACTTACCTTCTAGACCCTTCACCAGCTTCGTTGCCCTTCTTTGGATGCACTTCAGCACCTCAATGTCTTTCTTATAGTGAGGGGTCCAAAACTGAACACAGTAGTAAAGGTACGGCCTCACGATTGCCGAGTACAGGTAGCAGTTGTCATTCTCCTTGCCTATTTAGACCGCCCTGAACTATTATCTAACTAAACACTCCTGTTTTCTTTCACCGTAAAACCTTTCCAATAAATGACAGACAGTGCTTTCACATGCCAATCTGGTGACAGCAGAAGGGTTTATGATGTCACTGGCTAATAGCAGGACAGAAGAAATTGGCTAGATGAAGTGTCCCAGAAATTTTAGATTAAATACAAACCAGAAGCTACCGTGAATTAACTTTTGTTTTTTGATTCCCATAACCTTTTCTCCAGAAGGTGGCTTCTTCTCCATCTAATTCAGCTCACTAAAACACCTAGTAGGGATAAGGGCTCTGCTGGGCTTGATATACAATGAATACGATACACAACAGTGAGCAGCAAACTATATCCAGAGACTTAAGACTTAGAAACTAATTATCTACCAGGGACAAACAGAGATAGGGAACACTGCAGGGAACAAACCATTTGCCAAAGTTTCTTGGCACGACTGTTCCTTTCCGTCTTTTACAATAGCAAAAAAAAAAAGGATAGTCAGTGTAAGGCTAACATTTTTCACCCACAAGTCTCAAGGAGCTTTACAGATGTCATCATCCTTCCCAGCTTTTGTATATTGGGAAAAGAAAGCATGTGGCTTGTCAGAGGGCTCATAGTGACATGATGGCAGAGTAAGGAACATTGCGTATAGCACCAAGTATCTTTCATATTACTTTTCCTTTTGTTTGTTTTTTTTTTTTTTTTTTTTTTTTTGTTTTTTTTTTCATAAATGAGAAAGTATTACTTTTACTTCCTCTCTCTCAGTTGTCCTTTTTACTTTGAGGAGCAGACCAAAGGACAGTAGATCCTATATCCTGTTTCACCGCAGAAAGGGCTCTGGAATGCGAATGAGCACACTGAAAACATGCCTTCCACATAGTAGTGCTATTGATGTACAGGGGCTGGCTGCATTTCTCTCCTTTTGAGAAATGTGGGTAAGACTACAGAAATCAGCTTGCTTATGTCCTAAATTTCCTTGTGAGGGCCAAATAATGCTGTTGCACCAAACACACAGATCAGACTAGTAATTTGACATGGAAAGGATAAAAAAATTGTGCCTGGAAAGCCTAGTAGCCATACACACTTCTGATTCCCACAGGCAACTTGTTTAACATCATACCTAAACAGAGCTGCAAGTGCTCTGTAAAATACTTCCCTTCCCATTCAGCTTAGTATAAGATTTCAAATAGGAAAGTGAAAGCCAGCTGGGCTCCTAGAGAGATGGCTTAAAGCTTCAACACATTGAGAGAAAATGAGTTGGCTCTGGACATTTGCAAAAGGAAGCTTAAGAAGGAGTCTTGGTCCAGACTCTTCCCAATCTTGGAAACATTTGTAACAGAGGTTTTATTGAGTTACATCTATGATCTGAAAAACAGGTGCTGAAGTACGGCCCTTCTATACACTTGGTGCCCTGAGGGTTTAACTCACTGGTCATGCAAAGGCATATGAAGGCAGGGAGCAAGCCATCCTTTTCAAGTATCAAAGCTTAGCACTAACAAAACACTAACATCTGCAACAGGGTTATGTGCAAGCAAATGACAGATGCTGACAGTTCACTGAATGACATCGAGAACAAAGAGCTAAATGATACACCCAGCAGCTGAAGGCTAGTCATGACAGTCATTAAAAATGAAAAATTACTATCTTAATACATTGTGTCCTCACAAGCAAGTACCTGCCTTTGTCTCTGTTTAGACTTAAAAAAATCTACTGAAACAAACAACTAAGAGTGGAAGCCACACAACATCATGGAGTGGTATCCTGATAGGTTCAGTCACAGCTGATCAACGATGCATGCCCAAATGCATGATTAAAAACCTGCCTGAGACTGTTTTACTGGAAAGCCTTCCAGCTCATCTTCACAATGCTTTCTGTACTAGAAAGGAACAAAGAAGGTTGCCAGGATTTCCCCAGCTAATATCCCACACTATATGCCTGTGGGTTCCCTGTACCACCCTTGGGATGAGCTGCCAAGGCAGAGGCTCTGTGCCACCATGTGTGTATGATGCACAGGGCAGTGCAACAAAATTCACCACTGAGTATGTTAAAAGATGTATTGGAGGCTATTTTGGATCAAAATCATGGCATGCTTAGGTGTACACTAAAGAGAAAGAGAGGCACTCCCAGTAGTATTTCCAAAAGTAGCAAAACCTCAGACTCACTTTCAGAAGTGAATTGGACACCTAAACTCCTGAACTAAACTCAGGGTAACACTCTTAACTTCATAGCTTTCCTTTTTTCTGCCTAAGCCTTACCTGTCTTGCTTTTTACTAGTGTATACTACAGTCAACAGTGAATCTTTATGTCTTCCAGTAGATGTGCTAACCCAATTATACCTAGTTTGAACATTTCTTTACTGATGCTATCTGTGCTGTTCCAAGAATTTTTCTGCAAAATCAGCCAAACTCTAAGCGCCACTGCTGCCTAGAGGTTTCCCATCCATAAAACAGATCTCTTCCAACACCATTCTTTGGAGGAATTAAACACTGAAGAAAGAGAGCAACAGAAATCAGTAGAGTGATTGGAGAATCACCATTAAGGCTATTATCAAAAGGAAACATCTTATGTTAGATTGCTTGGAGCTGCCCAACTCCGTATTTGTGACTTTCAGTCACAAGGTGGTTTGTATGATGGATCACTCCATACAAACATAGTATGTTTGCAGCCCCACAACACCCAGTAGTTCAATGGTTACAGCAACTGCTTGGAGTAAAGAAGCAACGAGTCCCAAAATTCTCTTCTGATCCTTCCTCATATGTATACATCTTTCAGCAGAGCGGTCTGAACTCCCAGATCTGTTTGTGTGGATCTTTCTCAATCCTTCTACTGTTAGCTTTCTACTTTGCCTAAAAAGGAGTTACACAAACATTAGGTCAGTGAAATGTGGCACCATAGATTATGATTATTACCTCTGAACAGCGGTATTGAGGTTTCAGTCCTCGCTTTGAGCAAGTTTAAAGACTTATGTCAAACACAACAGTTGATAGGAAAGACTGAGTGGGCTGTAGTTCAGAGTACTCACAGGGCTGATGACTGGAGCACTTGCCTCTGCTCCAGATATTTTAGGAATATCTTTGGGATACAGTTTGTTGATGTAAGCAGAGGAATATGTAGTTTATGTAGCTGGAAAAATACAGGAAAGGAGAAGACATCTGTACGTTCCATATTATTAAGTCTTCTGACAACTCAGAAGCAGATCTCTAAGTTGCTGTGAAACCATACTGGTGGAAAATTTTAGATAGATAGCTTCAGAGCAAAACTTTTAATGTCTCCAAGTTTGTCAGGAAATTAATAAGAATTCTGAGAATCTAAACCTATGAATTGAGGCACTAATAAGTACATTTTGGAGGGTATGTGCACCAAAGTCCTTTTATGTATCTAACCTTATTTCTTCTATAGTGCTATCGATTTACCTAGACCTACCCCTGAGTAAAAGTACTACTCTGGGTAAGATTATTATAATTTGACCTTTAAAGACAATTTCAGAACATCCTAGTTAATTTAATTTTATAAGTGACATTAACACCTATCACATACTACAGATGCTCTTAGAAAATATTAAAATGAACAATGGATGCGTAAAAAGAGGCAACAGAGCACCTAATGCACCTTAAAATGTAACTACCTCACAAAAATGTCTTGAGTCATATTAACATCCATAAAAGAAAAAAATAGCGTTGTGAAGTCCTTTTCTTCTAATGCACATCCTTCCCAAACTGTTGTGAGGGAAAGCCTGGGAGTAGATTGACTGAATGTTCAGCAGCTTGGCAGTCCTCACAGACCAGAAAGACAAATGTGTTCCAGAAACCAGTGCCTTCCTGTGTCTGTCTCTAGGGTGAAGTTCAGATCTGCACAAAGGGTCAACAGAAGTCTCACTTTCATGTTAGTCTTAATAAAGCCCAACCAAAATACAAAATATTAAGCTGTTTACAAAAGACACTAAAATTAGGAGCCTGAATTAATTTCAGCTGTAATAAGAGGTTGTGCTGGTCCAGCTAATAAGTCTATTTGAAGCTGTCGTAATGAAGCCAGGTAACTAGGGCTGCAGGTAATCCAAGTCTCAATCAATCAAGGTTTTGACAAAGTAATATCAAAACTCTAAATCTTGGAAACTCAACAAGCAGCATTTTCAATGCAATAGTACCAGTCCTAAGTAGATCTTTTTAAAGGTAATATTTTCATTTTCAGTTTCCAAGTTCATTTGTGTTCCGACAAGTGTTATATTTAACTCTCGCTATCTGCTTATCAGGTTTCAGAATTTCATCATTAAAACCTGTAGCTATTTAGTGCCAAACTTTTGCTTCTTGAGTTAGCAGTTTTCCATGATTTACCATATTTGAAAATGTTGATATGGATACACGGTACACATTTATTTGAAACTACAAACTTTTGAGTTTTTTTACAAGAGGGATCAAATTAGGAAGAAAAACAAATCTTTTCATGAAAAAAAAAAATCTAATCTAAATAAAAGGCTACTGAGGCTAAATCAAAACAGACAAAATATTTATTCACCTGAGCTCATCAAATGCATTTTAAGACCATGGTCTACTACAAATGATACACAATTTTAGAAAACAGTTTTCTTAGTTTTGTCCTCCCACAGTACAGCTAGCACAAAGGTTTTTTTCACTAGCATTAAGTATTGTTGCATTACAAATGAATTATTTTCCTATATTGATAATCAAATGACTCATTTGATGCCTCATTGCTTTGTCAGATGATTTGTAAGACAAGTGAGAAGATAATTCAGAGTAGCTTCACGTTAATTCAGAATTGGGGTCCTCTTCAAAAGGTCATCTGAGTACATGCAGATGTACTTCCTCAGTATACCATTGGACAGATGTGAGATCATGTTGATGTGTGATTACATGACTGCAGATGGGCTTTCATTTCTTTTCTTTCTTCCACCTCCTACTCATCATCAAATTTGAAGGATATTAGATTAAGTTCAGCCTGGATATGTGGATATGCAACCCTACTACATTCAAAGAAGCTATATATGGATGAGAAATGATTGATTTGGCCTATGGCTGTTCTGGCTTATCACAGTCTTTTATTATAACTCTTACCACCATTAACCTAGTATTCTAATTTGTTATTATTCTATTTTCATTGCAAGTTTCTGATTTCTCTTGCTCTGCAACCAAATTCATGTATCTTCTTATTATTTCTTTCTTGGCAGACTGCACTATATTCAGAAGAGTCTGACACTCTTACATATATTTGGACGTTTTTTCCCCTCTAAGCAATCACCAACCTTGCAGCTCTACATGCTTTTCCTGTGATTTGCTTTAATTTGTCTACACAATTTTTGCAAGAATGTAGGCATCTTTTAAATGGAGTCATTCTCATCAGATTTGCATCAGGCACCATCTACTAACCCTTTGACTAGCTTTATATAAACCAGTCTTAACCTGCTACAGATTTAAGTTTTAAGAAATGTATTTTTATTTCTTTGCCTGGAAGAAGGTCTATATGTATTTTGGGAGGTGTGAGGTAAATGCTACCTTACCTGCCCTGTCTCTTGATTCTACCCTGTCAGGGACTGATTATTTCATCCTTACGAAAGAAAACTCTGTGGGAGTTTGCACCGCTTAAGCACAGCAGGAAGAGACCTATAAAGACATAACAGCGGAAAAGAATATTTGTCCTTTGTGTTATCAGTCCTACTGTGTGACAAAGGCAGGTAGATCCTTCTACCTCAGGGATTAGAAGAAGACATAGGGCAAGATGACCGTTTGCTCCTTTTCCCCATAGTTATCCTTTCACTCTGTAGGTCTCCTACCTACTGAGTTTTTTACCTTCCCTCACATTCAAAGTTCCTTATGTCTAAGTATTTGTGCACTTTTCCCTTTCAGAAAATCTTCTTTATCCACATTTGGAAAAGCATACCTGAAAGGAATAAGGTTGGAAAATACAAAGCAAGAGTTCCACTCAGCAAACTTCTTTTTCTTTGCAAAATTAACTTCCCTTAAGAGCATGTATTGTTCTTTATAGCTGACGTAAATGCACACTGCTTATCAGGACTGTAATAAATGCACTAGAGAAGCTGATAAGGAGCATTTTAGACTTTGGAAACAAGAAATATTGCAGTAATATTAAACTATTTTCAAAAATAGCATCATGTAACTTTAGGAAAAAGGAAATTATAAAAATGGGGCAGAACTCACAAAATCTATTGGAAATATATGAAAAAAAGTGGCCAAAAGACTGAAAAACTGGGAAAAGATTTTCCCAGGAACCTTTGGAAATGCTGCTTTTGACTAATCCAGAATAAAAGAAAACTCCAAGCAGAATGGAATGTCACCCAGAAGAGAAATAACTGGTTCTATTACCTACAAAAAAAGCAGTGAAATTCTTTGAAAATCTGACAACACTTAAAATGGCCGTCCTATAAAGATCAAATTCTCTAGTACACACCCTTCACTGAAGTTGACAGAACAATGCTGATGTTCAAATGCAGAGAATAAAATCCAAAATATGTTTGCATTGAGTCCCATTATGAATATGAAAGCAGTATTTTAACAATAAGTTTTTTTTAATTGAGAAAGTTCTACATTTATGCCACAGAAGATGGTCTCTAGAAGGGTATGTACCCTAATTAAAGGCCACAGAAAAAGGTAATCCATTCTGCCTATGCTGAAGGTGAAACAACGTACCAATGCCACAATATAATTTGCATCGCTATCGTTACTACTCATAACCAAGTCCCAAGCTCTTGATATATAATTAATGTAGGTGGAGTTGCATACACATAAAACAGGAATAACTCTTTTCAAGATGTCTTTGATCCTACTTATAATTAAACACCACACACCCAAATATAGGATAGAACAGGCTTTCAGAAGTATTTGCAGAAAGGTCTCCAACTCTGTTGTACATTCCCTCCACACCTTTCAGAGGACTAATGATCTCATTTTTCATGTTTTGAAATCAATGATGTTTGTGACCAGGTTACACTGAAATTTTGGGCATTGTTCACAAATCCGTTTAGAATAGTAGAATAGGATTATGTATCCTTTTTAGGTCACTGTGGTGATTTTTCTCTCATTTCAGCATGTCACACATGTCTGTAGTAGATCTTAATCTATTTTTTGCATACATTTTTGACAGTTTTCTGTAATTGTTTCATTCTGACTCCTTTGCTGTCTGCTTTCACCCTTCCCAATTCCTCAGCTGTGACAGCAATGACTGCCAGCCATGTCTGATATGTACAATTTAGTGGCTGAAATGCATCTCAAGTCATTGCTATGGAAGCCTTTACAAGTATCTGGAACTTATTTTGTTTTACTTGAAGAGCATATGCTTTTATTACGTTTTGATATTTGTGACATTATGAAGCTCTTCTTGTTATGCTATAGAATAGACAGAAGCTACTCAGATATATGTACTTCACATACAAATTAATACACATACAACTATGCATACATATGTTCTTAATAGAAAATAACCAGGTGATGCTCCTAGGGTGACCTGGAGATTTAGAAATATGGAGAGTGAAATCGGTGTGACCAGATGGGTAGCTTCTTGAGAGCAACTTTGTCTATGCGTTGGTAGGTTAGGGCAAATGCTCTACGAGACCACCTGAGATGGTCTCCCTGGAAACGTAGTGCTGGAGTTACAGCAAAAAAGATGCTCATTAACACAAAGAATAAGAACAGAACTTCTGCTTACCAGAATGTCCTGGCATTAGTAACATCCTCCTACAGGCAGAAAGAGCAGTATGTCATTTTTTCTGTTTTTTGTGGATGACGTGGTCCTTCGCAGAGATCCTACAACTGTATCTGCGTATCACTTATATCTAGCACTGAACCTCAAATCTGGGCTTACATGGATTTAAACAATGTGGCAGCCTTGTGCTAGAACTCTGTTTCGGAAGAATGTCCCTCTGCTGTGGAACAATATTTTTTTCCCATACACATTTCTGTTAAACTTTTTTATAGATGTTGTTGAAGATAGTATATAAAAAAGCCTATGCCACAGCTGTCATAGCAGCCTTATTCCTGGTCTATGATTTGTCAGGAGGGTCTTTACATTACCAGGTACAACACCCTTGTTCATTGTCTTAGTGCTTCATACTTGCAAAGTGCATAGACTCCTTTGTGCCGGACTAAACAGTCCTTGTTTGGTAACTTGAGTGAGCATGAAACCACCAGAACCACACTAGCACTTGACAGATGCATGGGACAAACTGCTGGGCCACACACAGTGTATTTATCCAGTTTGCTGGCAGGAAGTTTTCCTTTGCAACTGTAAAATGACTGATCACTGCTTTTGTAGAGGGGGGATGGTTCCTTATTTTGCCACATCCTTTTATCCTTTCTGGCACTGATATCTGTGGCAAGAAATACCACTGAGACAAGAACAGTTGCACTAGAGCCAGTTGTTGCTGTTACTTAATTAGATTCTCATTCTGCCTGTTAAATTCCAGTAAATGTTTCCTGCTTGTTTTCATTATATTAGATATTTTCTTCTGTACAGTATCCACTGAATTATGTTGAAATGCAACGTTTATATACTCACAGAGGAGGACCAGAACACGTTATCCACTCTAAAGCAGCGCAGTAAGATGGCACATGATTGATAGAACAGACTGGTCCCTCCCTTTCCCATATGTCTATAGCCCTACAAAAACCATGGCGATGTCCCATGTATAACAAGTCAACACGGCTGCAGACCTCAATACTCCTTGTACTCCAGAACAAACTAAGATCAATCAGCCACCAATTTATTCCTCTCTCATCCTACAACCTGGCCATAAACTGCAGCTGAGGTTAATATAATTTCTGCAGCCTTCTCTTGGCAAAATTATTTTATTCTGGCTTTGATGCAAGTTTTAGGGTTTGGCCTGGTTTACCATTATAACAGAGCTTTGAGAATTCCTATTGTATGGTAGATTCTGACTAATAAATTGTCTGAAAAACCAAAGAACTGAATCCATATTTAAAACCTACAGCAAATTAGATTCAGAGAATAACATGCAAATAATGTCATGTAGGTTTCTATTTGTATCACAAAACAGCCTTTGTTTTATTCAAACAATTACATTTTCTGGACACTATGTAGGTGATTTCAAGCTATGTGGTTTTAATTTTAAACAAAACAAAACAAAACCCACAATGCACAACTATCAATTAAGGATAGATATTAAACCTATATGAAAAAAAAGTGAGAGAAAGTACTTTGATTTCTTAGGATTATTCATCTTTAAAGTACCTTATGTTCAAAATTGTCAGAACTATTTCTCTTTTGAAAGCCTGGAAAAGTTACTGGGCATTTTGGCCTTATTTTTACCTTATCAGGAGGTACACTGATTATTGTCATGCCCTGAGTCTCAGTCAATTGGAGTATTGAGAGTAAAATTGTTAGAAGCAGAGAAGTTACAAGCCAAAAACCTTCAAAATATCAGCATCCAGGAGGGATGCTCAGACAGGGCAATTTTGTAATGATAGTTTTGTGACTAAGAGCAACTCTGAAGAAGCTTTCCATGAGAAAATGATTGGGGACAACTTCAGTTTATCTTTTAATCTGTAATTTTCTTCTAATTCTGTAGAATTCACTGGGAGTTTTGGTTGAAAAAGGGTTAAAGCTTACACCAGCAATTTCTAATCTCAGTAAAAGAAATGCAACAGAATTCATAACAGCTTTAAATCAAGGAGTGCACTTATATCTGTGTATATTTGTTTACGTAATGACAAATAGTTTTCCCTGTAGTCAGTGGCTGAAAAAAACCCTACTATTTGGTTTTACATAATGCCTGTGGAGTCCAACTATTCTCGAATTCTTTTTCAGATTGTAGATCATGATACCTGCTAAAAGAGAGGTTTTCAAATACAACATCTTCTAACTCATGCTTTTAAATCCAGATCTTTCTTGAAGCAATTATCAGTTTTGACTGTATGAAAAACTAATATAAAAGAAAACTAAAGAGACAAGAATGATTTTCATATATTTATTTATTTTTAGCAATGGGTACATTTGTTCTAAGTATTCCTCATTTTGACATATGGACTACTTCTGGTCCATGGATTTACAATATATTGTTATTATTATCAAATAACTCATTGTTGTCTGCACAGTCTATTGCTATAATCCGTTTTAGCTATTTCCTGGCTTAGCTCTGTTTTCCTGTGTTTCTGCCACTCTTTTTTTTTTGGCTTCATCTTCCAAGCAGGTGACAGATGGATTTTCACCAAAGCAAGACAAGAAGCAGCCATCAGAGACAGCTTGCTATAAGGAAACATCAAGAAACTCTGCTGCTGTAGGATTGAGAAATGCTCAGCTGTTGTGACAGAAGAGCCTTCCTGGATCACATGAAACAGCTCTGAGGATGAATCCTGACTCTTTACCATCTGATGTCTTGCACTATTATTAACAAACATCCACAGTAGACTGCAAATATGATGCAAAGCGCCACCAGTTCTGGATCCTTCCCCTCAAGGATGGAGTTGACCACAGCCACCTTAGAAATATTGCTTAGCACAATAACAAAATGCCTTGCATAGATACGCACTGCACAACTGTAATGAAGTAACATAGGGGAAAGTGCAGTAGCCCTTGCATATGCCAAAGACCTTCTCACAGCATCTCAGGTGGATGCTAGCTTCTGTTCTCCTGAGCAACAGTGCTGGCTCAGTTATAAGAAGTAATAATAAAAGGATTTGCTTTTACTTCATGATTTTATGCTGGAATTGTATAATTTTGGACAGTATTTCTTCCCCAGATGTCACTAGTTTAATTTTATTAACAGAATAGCACCTATTCCACTGAAATCTGCTGAGATAAAGCAATTATGTAATGCAGAAGTTCTGCAAACCTGATCCATGTATTGCCGATCCATAATTTGTGCTCTACATGTCTGAATTGGTTTCAGCACTCTGAGAGTCAGCTTATTTTATTTAGCTTCTGGTTAACACATTTAACAGGGATAACTGAAAGCTAGAAGTGCATGCGTTTCAACTTCTTTCAAGTTTCATGAACATAAAAATAGGAAGATGTCCAAAAGAGGTGCATATATCACTTTTATGGCACAACGGTGCTGTTTTCAAAGCAAATTGCATGTCTAGTAAAATGTGCAAGTGATGACACAGAATTAGACTGCTGTAAATGCTTCACAAATATACTGGGTCACTAGGAATAAAGCTGTCCACTTTTCTACTTTACTCAGCTGAACACAGGCTGCTCATATTGAGTTTTTTACTCTGTGGAGTGGCTTATTTCCAGGCATTTCACTTGAGATCCAAATCCAAGGAGGAAGGGAGGAGGTCCAGAAGAGCCTAAGTTGCGAGACCCGCCTCACCCTTCCCAAAGGAGCAGATCAAGTGCACAAGTATTTTGCATTGGGAAAAGGTGCTCTAAGTTGGGCTTGGATGTGTAATAGTCTGACAGTCCAAAGCCTGTCTCAGGCAACAGCTTGCTGAAGTGTGGTCAGCGAGGTACATGTTGGCAACTAGAAACAGACACCAGTTAAAAGCCGAGTTAGAAAAACTGACTGAGACAAAATAGCCGCAGAAATAGAGCTTCCAGGTAATATTTTGAAGCAAAGCACCAGTTTTCATCAGTATAGGATGTCATACAGGGGTCATAGAGGAAGTACTGGGAGCTCTATGGACTCCAAAATTCTGTTGATGGCTTGAAAATCTGCCACTCCTGAAAACAAACTACTCAAGTTGAAGACACACTGAGACTGCTATCTCCTGTGAAATTAACAGTGCTTTACACTTCCAGTTGAAGAAAGATCTTGATAGATGTTATTACCAGAGTATTGAAATAATAACAGTGCAAAATCTAGGGAGAATTTACAATCACTATTGATGTTTCTAGATACTTTTTTCTCTAAATTCATCTGAATGATTCCTGAAATTCTAGTTAAAGATTTACAGATTTCCATAGCTATCCCAAACACAGTCCCATAGCACTAATGAGCAATGAGATGTTTGGACTGAACTTTTATAAATATTGCATGAAATTTTACATCTTTACATTCCACCAATACAGGAAAGCACCTTTTAAAGCAATGTATTGTTCATGCATCACAACTGCGTTTAATAGTTTTCCGCTGTATTGCTTTTGGTTCATTAACATTCACACTGTTGTCTGCCACCTTGTTTGTTTCAGTGTTTGCTTTGAATTTGCCTTGCTGAAATAGTTTCACACTGTGCTTGCTCTAGCTCATCTGCTGTTTCTATCTAACTAATATTTTTACTGTATGTGTATATTTTATATATTTATGCAGTTTCTGTACTGACTTATGCACATCCATACACACAGTTACCTCTTGGGGCAAAATCAGACAGCCCAAATTCAATCTTGTGAGTGGTCTTTCCTAAGAATAAGAAAGTCAGGTATTCTTTTGTCACAAGCACTGCGTATTGATAATTAACATGTAAAAAATTTCCTTCTCCCCAAATAGTTTCAATGCTTAGTTCTAAACCTTCTATGCAGGGCTTGACCCAAAGCTAAAATGAAATCGGTCCTTCACCTCAGTGCCTGTCAGAGAAGTCCTGGAGATCCAGTGCCTTGAAGTACAAAGGTCTGATTTGCAAGAAATTTTTTCGGACGCTTACACGAAGCAGAGGATCTGATCTTGTTTAGTCCAAATGGAATGGCGTTATCAGGCTGCACAGTTTCAACCAGGAGGTGTTATTTTGCAGTCTCCAACAATGCCACAGACAATAACTTGTGCTGTATACACATGGAATACATGATAATTTCTCTAGCAAAGGCCTTTTACTTGGCACAGTTTAGAGGTATCAGGATATTCTTGCAGCCTGCAGCTATACTCTTTCTTGTTCTTCATGGATCAAAATGTCTTAAGAAAGGAAGAGATAATGCTCTCCTAACTTATACGAACATTTAGATCCTGCTATTCATTTACAGCTGCTTTCTGTTGCTTTGCAGGAAAAAAGTGGAACAGAGAAAGACTTAGGTGACGAGCATACTCCATGCACACAGAAATTCCTCAGTAGCACTGACACAGCGTATTGGCTTCTTCTTTACCCTTTGACTAGCTATTTGTACAGTCAATGACAAAATTTGTATCTATGACAAAAAAATATAAAAGTCAGATTCTATCCCTCTAGCTCAGACTCTTAAATAACATGCAACCTCAAGAAGAAATGTAGATCTGAATTTTCAAGTCTTCATGACATCAACTGTAGAAAGTGAGCATCAAATCTTTCAGATATTCAACCTTGATAAACCAAGTGTATTTAAAATTTAAAAAGTAATCTTCCCATCTACATCCCACTGTTCTGAACTGGTTCATAGTAAAGTCATTGAATGAGGGTCTAAGTATCCAGAAGGACATCTAAGATAGCTATCGCAGTTAGCATCTTATATATTGACAATTGGTCAAATGTTAGGTTAGACTAAGAGAAGAGTCTTTGTGTAAATCAGATGTTTTCAAATAAACTGAACTCTGCCCTAGAAAACTTCGAGAAGAATAATTTCAGGATACCTGATACTTATTTCTGAGAATCTGTGGAGGGTGGGCGAGGCAGCAGAAGACAGAAATAAGGTAAACATGGTGGATATCTTTACAGAGGAGAAAAGTGAAGATTAGGGAAAAGGAACAAGGAAATTATGGACTAGTCAGATAAACTGCAATTCTTGAAAAAATCTGAGAACAAATAATCAAAATATTTGTAGACTGCTGAGATGGATTGACCTTGGCCATCAGCCAGATGCCCACCCAGCCACTCTCTCACTCCCCGTGTTCAACAGGGCAGCAGGAGAAAATAAGAAAGTAAGTCTCATGAGTCAGGATAAAGACAAGGACAATTCTTACCGTTTACCATCATGGGCAAAACTGTCTCAACTTGGGAAAAATTAACTTAATTTATTGCCATTTAAAATAGATTTGGACATTAGGAAACAAAGACAAAATGAACACACCACCTTCCCCGGACTCCACCCGTTTTCCCAAGCTCATCTTCATCCCTTCATTCCTGACTGGGGTCTCTCCCAGGGCCTGAGGGCCATCCCTGCCGGGGCGCCCGGAGC
>NW_009601885.1:0-210 GCF_000690535.1 Cariama cristata | reverse complement strand
ATACTCTTCTGAACCTCTTCTTAGGAACAGAGATTTTTAAACTTTGTAGGGAGGGTCATATGGAAACAGCATTCAAACAGGCAGTTTCTAGATACTACGGCAACATCTGCCAGCTCACTTTTGCTCTGTGCTAGTCTGATGTCTTGACTTCTTACTTGGGTGAACCAAGTTCTGTGAAGAGGGGAGAGGCAGGGAATTAAAAGTGACCCA
>NW_009601884.1:87135-92408 GCF_000690535.1 Cariama cristata | reverse complement strand
GGGGTCATACTAAGTGAAGCCGGTACCTGCGCATCCCTCGGCCGGTTTCTGTGGGCAGCTCCCTTAAAGCTGAATCGGGGGGATCCCGCCTGCGAGCTCAAGAGCGGGAGCAGCAAAAGGAGAATGGCCAAGAGCGGGACCTCGGAGCAATGTCAAGACGTAGATGTTGGCCATAGCTTTACGGAGACGTTGAGCTGTACGGGCTGCAAAGGGAGCACCGCACGCGCCAAAGCCCGGACCGCTGGGAAATAAGAATAACGCTGTATTTGCTGCACAGACAGACAGGAAGGGTTGAGAACACAAAGCAGAGAGTACATGTGCGGTGATGAAGATAAAATGTAATGGTAAACAGCTGTCTCGGTTCTTTGACCTTGGGCTAATTTCTGTCCCAAATAAGGGCAGGCTTCTCTGTTAAAATAGCATGCAACTGCATCATCAAAGATGACAAATGAACACAAAATGAGGGGTTACCAGGTGTCCTGGTTTGGCTGTATTGTAAATGGAAGTTCAATTGAAATTCAAGAGCTAATTCGGCAAGATACTTCAAATGTGTTTGATTTTTGATGTGTTTGGAATATCATTGTTTCAATGTTTCTGAAGCAATACTAAAAATGCTGTTGAAATAAAAGCATTTGTGTATTGGAATTTTGGGGGGTAAGTGAAGAATGTGTGTATGTTTAGATTTGGGTTATCCATAAGATTTTCTTTTCTAAAATATGTAAAGCTATAGTGGCAGATGAAGAAATGCTAGTTGTTGGAACTGTTAACAATTTTCAGAACTGGAACTTGCTATTTCCCAACGTTGAAATTTTTCCTTTAAAAAGCTTTTCAGATGTGTGTGCGCCACCAATGCCTTTGAACTTCACTCCTGTTTCTGGCCTAGGCTTTGCCAATGATTATTTGCTTCGCTTTAGGCGAGTCGTATCATTTTGCTTTTATTCCTTTCTGATAAACTAAGTGGTGGTGAGATAAGCAATGAGTTAAATTAACACCTGCACAGTGCTTTAAACATGCAAAGCGTTGAGTATGTCAGTTTGCAGTACAACTTAGAGCTTCGCTATAAAAGGCAGCATGTAGCTTGAGTCTAAGTAGGCAGTCTAAAGCATCTAAATCCTTATTTTGATATCTGAGAAGACATGCATGCAAAATTCATCCACAAAGGTTTCTTTTCCTTTAAAGCCCCAGAGTTTCTAGAATCGGGATCTAGAGCTGTGCTCTTGTAGGAAGAGCTAAAACACTGGCAACCCTTCCCTAACCTAGCGTGAACACCTGTGTGCGTACAACGTGAACGCGTAAGCCTATGCAGGAGGGTAAAAGTCCTCTGGGTGAGGCAGCTGCACCTCCTACAAATACACTAAATTCATGGCTTAGAGGCGGCGGCAAAGGAAGTCTTTGAAACTTGTCAGCAAGTACAAAGCGTTTACTCCGTGCGTTCCTCTCCAGGGAGAAGTTACGTGCAGCAGCGCGAGTACAAAAAGACTGGAGGATGTTTCAATTTAGACCAGCAAATTTACACTGAAGCAAGAATGAATCTATTCTCAGACCAGCAAAGGGAATGTGCTTTAAAAAGTATTCAGAACGGTAGCATATTTTTTAGCTCCCTCTAACAAAAATACAACACTAGAGTTGTGCATAATTTTGTATATATCTGCATAAATAACGCAATCAGCAGTCCTGAAACCCCGGAGTGGTCTGATGATTCTGAGTATTTACGAGGGCATGTCTGCCGGGTTCCTTATCTATGTAAACATAGACCTTAAAACATATTCCCCTGTCCTGTGTCATTTTTCCCTAATGGTATATTCTGACAAGTATGTGGCCAAGTATCTGTTAGTACTGTGCCATACATTTATTATTTAATAAAAAAATGTTCATAAGAAATTATTAAAGTCAATTCACTTTCTTTTCTTGCTGTTGTTTTTGTGGTTTTTTTGATGACATTATAAGGATGTATGATCCAAACAGAGATTTAAAAAAAAAAAAATTACTTTTGTTTTTTTTACCATTTCCCAATCTGTGGAAAAAAAAAGCAAAAAGTCCAAGGAGGGGAGCTAAGGAAAGAAAATAATTGTTTACAAGATCAGTATCATAGGACTTGGAGAATTTCCATAAGGAGAGATCCTAGGGAAGTGATGAATAGCTTGGAAACACTTCAGTTGAGAGGTTTTGTTATTGTTACAACAATCATCTCTTAAATGTAGTTCACTCTTGAGCTGAAGCAAACCCGTAATTTGTAGCTGCCATTTACACACTCCATACATTCTCCAAACTCTTCCCAAGTAAACCAGAGCAGCCAGAATGGCAGCCAAGGACCTGGCCCACTGGGTGACCCTCTAAAAGCTGGTTTCTAGCAAGGTTTCTAGCAAGGTTTCTTCAGGTTTCTAGCAAGGCCACAGAAACAATGCCTCTGTGGTTGACCTAGTGGATGCAGAAAGTCGGATCTTGATAATGAACCAAAAAAAAAAAAAGGCTTAAAAAACATCCCAGCGCATGTTTCTCTTCTCCAGAAGTATTTTTAAGAGAGCAATAAGCAGTTCAAGTCTGTAAGAAACTGAAGAGCTGCTCCTCTAAAGTTCCTGCAGTTTAACAAAATGTTACAGCTCACTGGAAGGAATTATACATTCAGCGGTAGAATCTGAAACAACATTTATTGTGGCAAAGGAAACTGTATTTATTTTAAGAGTTTGCTATTCAGCAAGGTCTTTGCTTTATATGGCTTTATTTTTAGACAGCCAAAGTGAGGTTTTCATTTTATTTCTGATCTTGCAAATACAGATTTTCAATTTGCTTATTTTTTGGAGGAGTCAGAGAGCTTTCAAAAGGTTATTCATGTGGACTTCTCCTTATGAGGACTGGTAGGAATATTGTATATTCGGTTCGTGAACAAATGCAACAGCCACTGACAGCAGAAGTCTAGACAGAAAATGGCCTGAAAACCTGAGTAATCTTGGTTTAGATAAATACTGGCTTTATGACCAGATGGTCTTGAACAGAAATCCTTGGTCCTTCCCAAGGTTGCACGTATTCTTGTGGCAAAGCGCTTATTGCCTTGGGGCAACTGATTGAAAACACAGGAGCAGTTACAGGTACATTACTGCAGTAAAGCTGAAAACCTGCAATTTGATCAATAAAATATCCCTATCTTGTTGATTTAAAATGTGATCCAAATGGCTCCTTAATAGCACACTGAAAGTATCGTCGTTTTTCCACAGAGGCTCACATTGATAATGCATGACAACTATCCCCGAACTGGTTGTGGGCTTCATCTAATGAGCATCAAGGAGGTGAAGGAAGCTGAGATCTGTGGGATAAAGCACCAAACCGAAACATTTCTGCTAGCACGAGCAGCAGGGAGGGCGGCGGGTAGGAGTGCAATGGGAAAGTCAGAGGAGAGAGGTCAAACTAGGAAGAAAAAAGGGAAGAGAGAGTGCTGTGTGGGAGCGAGAGGAAGGGAGAGGTGTTAGACAGCAGATGGAAAGGAGGAATTAGACAACGGACCTGGGGCTGATGGAGTTACATGGCTTGGGTAGTGAGAGATGAGAAGAGAGACTGAGAGTAAATGAGTTTTCTAACAGCAATGGAGATTCACAGGAACATAACAAATGAAGAGGACAGGGAACAAAGGGAGAACACATTTTCTAAGAAAAAGGAGTAAGTAAAGGGAAATGGAAGGAAAGTAAAACGGTAGGGTCAGAAACAAAAACAATCGATGTGAAAGTGGATAGAAAAATGAATATCTGAAGACAGCAGGAAAAATGGAGAGAGATTAACAAAAAGATCAAACAGGTATGTGGAAACAAGGAAAGACGTAAGAAAAGGATAAGAAAAGAATGAGCTGTGAGAAGTCACACAGAAGACAACATATGGGTTTGCATTCATTGTAATGGTTTGAACTGGAGGCAACAGATTTTGGGTCAGCACTGAATTATCTGTTGCACTGTGTGTTGTATCTCCTATTTTCTCATTGGAGCTGCTGGACTTCCCTACATAAAGTTTGGGGGGGCAGAAGAACTGGTAACAACACCTGATCGGCATGCCAGAGCCTCGGTCGTTGTAGCCTGTCATGTCCAAGTGATGATGGTGGCCTAAGGTGTAGCCTGTTGTCTTCTGCTGGAGCAGCTCCCTCCCAAACACCACCTGAGCAGTGCCGAGTCCAGGAACTGGTGCCAGTCCCAGTCATCCCGGGTCTCCAGTGAGCCGTACAGAGCTGCGCTGGAGCTGCTGAGCAACCCAGGGCTTGTCTTCTTCCCACGGAGCAGCTCTCTTGCTCGGCCCCTTCCTGCAGTTGTTCCACCATGTGTGCATAAGCACTCAGAGAGGTAGATCCTTGAAGGTTCCCCAAAGAAAATTAATTATTTATCCATTATTTATACTCCTGGCAAGCACCTTACTACCCGACTACAGCAGTGTGTGTGTGCTCGCTCGTATTCTCCTGCCGGACCACTCTTACGTAGGATTGATTTACTGTTCAGTGAACCAGAAAGATGTTGGCAGAATAACTGATTTGATAGCTCAGTGATTCTGTCATGCTCTTGGTGTGCAGGAGACCAAAACTTCTCGCTGGCCTAAAAAAGCACGATTCCTGACAGACTAGGAGGCATTGCTGGCCATTTAACTCCTACCTCTAGAAGCACTACAGGGAGAACCAGGTGAAAAATTAATGCTGGGTTTTTATCTTGGGGAGGCGGGGCAAGGACAAAAATACAGGCTTAGCAAAACTGAGATGTTTTAATTTGTTTGCATTGGAAAGGAAACAGAAATGCTCTAATAAGATACAAGTTTCATCTCAAAATTTTAAATAATGCGTTTTTCTTCTTTTTTATTTGAAGGTATTTTTAATTAAGAATGTTCCTTTAAAATAATGCTTTTGAAGAGAGTGATTTCTTTTTAAAGCTCTTTAATTTTGAGCTGAGTAATTTTTTTATGAATTCCTAGCAAACAAAATATTGTATTATTCACACAGCTCTTCTTACAAGCAAGTAGCAGAGTCAGCAACACTGCAAGAATTATACTTTTTGCCGCTGACTTGCATGACATGGATTTGAATGATAGATATTACTAAAAAAAAAAGATACTTCAAGCTGTGAATGAATTAGTCAGTGGAGCAAGGACTGAAAGGTGAGAAGGAAGAGCAGAACAGAGAAAAGCATGCAGAAGGTTGCTATCTGATGCACGTAATGCCCAAAGCCATGTCAATGGGATGCCAAATTCAGGAATTCGGTGACAAAGTCAGCAAACACCACTGCTTTAAGCAGTAAGATTTTGAATCCTCA